>NW_013574301.1:965-1978 GCF_000499745.2 Eimeria mitis | reverse complement strand
TTTATTATTTTTTTATTTGCTGCTGCTGTTGCTGCTGCAGGAAAAGGCAGGGGCCCCCTTGCTGCAGCACTGCGGAGAGCAGAGGGGCCCCGCTGCCGTTGCTGCAGCTACTACTGCTGCTGCTGCTGCTGCTGCTGCTGCTGCCTGCGCCGCCGACTCGACCGCCAGAGCAGCAGCAGCAGCAGCAGCAGAAGCAACGAGGAATATTTTAAATTGTTATGATTGACGGAATTTTGTTGAAAATAAAAAAAGGCAGCCACTGTGCTGCTTCTGCAGCAGCAGCAGCTGCTGCTGCTGCAGCAGCAGCAGCAGCATACTCGCTGCTGATGGCTTGTCCTCAGTCAAGCTGTCTCAAGTGCTGCTGCGGCTGCTACTGCTGCCGCTGCTGCTGCCGCCGCTACTGCTGCTGCTGCTCCTGCGGCAGCATCTGCTGCTGCAGACGCCGGGGCTGCTGGGGAGTTCTGCTGCAGCTGGCTGCACCGCAGCTTCACCGTTCACCTTATGGGTCGTGTGCTGCTGCTGCTGCTGCAGCAGCAGCAGCAGCAGCAGCAGCAGCAGCTCCAGATACAGCAAAATGCTGCCGCTGCTGAAACAGCAGCAGCAAAGACTGGCAGCAGAGTGTGCAGCAGCAGCAGCAACAACAAAAACAACTGAGGCTGCTGAGCTGGCAACGGGGACGCCCCAGTACACTTACATCCTGCTGCTGCTGCAGTGTCCTGCTGCTGCTGCAGGCTGCTGCTGCTGCTGCTGCTGCTGCTGCAGGGTGCTGCTTCTGCATGCTGCTGCTGCAGCACACAGCTGCTTCTGCACGCTGTTGCTGCCCTACACTGCTGCTGCTGCTGCACACTGCTGCTGCTGCAGCACGCTGCTTCAGTGTGCTGTTGCAGCAGCATGCTGCTGCTGCTGCTGCTGCTGTTTGCTGCTGCTGCTGTGGGTCAGTGTGTGGGCCTATCCAGGCCTTGGACTGTCTCTATCTCTCTTCTGTCTCTGTTGCTGCTGCTGCTGTTGTTTGT
>NW_013574301.1:424-933 GCF_000499745.2 Eimeria mitis | reverse complement strand
TTTTTTTTTTTTTTTATATATATATATATATATATATATATATATATATATATATATATATGTCTATGTTTCTCTCGCGTTGCTGCTGCTGCTGTCTTTGTCTTTATCTGTCTCTGTCTTTGTCTTTCTCTCGCTGCTCTTTTTTTTTCTCTCTCTCTGTCTCCGTTTGTTTCTCCCTGTCTCTGTTTGTTTTCTCTGTCTCCTTTCTGTTTCTGTTTATATATATCCTTATGTTTCTGTTTGTTTTATTATATTTGTTTATATATATTCAGTCTGTCTCTGTCTCTGTCTCTGTCTCCTTTCTGTCTCTGTTTATATATATCTATTTTTATCTATCTCTCTATCTTTATTTATTTTTCTCTGTCTCCTTCTATCTCTATCTCTATCTATTTCTATCTCTCTTTCTGTTTCTGTCTCCTTAGCTGTCTATACACCTCAGGTTTCTGCACACCTGCTGCTGCTGCTGCTGCTGCTGTTGCTGCTGCTGCTGTTGCTGCTGTTGCTGCTGC
>NW_013574301.1:0-161 GCF_000499745.2 Eimeria mitis | reverse complement strand
GCAGCAGCAACTGCAGCGGCAGCAAAAACTGCTGCTGTCTCCACACATTCAGTACAGATAAAAAAGGGAGGCAAATGCCTCCTGCATGCGCTGCTGCTGCTGCTGCTGCTGCTGGTGCTGCTGCTGCTGCTGCAGCATAAAGTGCTGTTGTTGCAAGGGAG
>NW_013574300.1:505-3136 GCF_000499745.2 Eimeria mitis | reverse complement strand
TGTCGTACCCAAACAAAAATCAATGACGAGAACACATCTTAGTTTCAAACGGCAAGCATAACTTCAGTTTTCGCCCGCCTGAGACGGCTGGCCCGCCCTGCTCTGGGTGTTTCTGGCAGGTGGCCAATCGAGTGCAACCGCTACGCTCTGCCAATAAAAAAACTACGGATACACTTGCATTTTGTAGGCACATAGTGCTGCTGCGCTCTCAGGTAGAAGCCTTCAAGCACAGGAAATCTATAACAGCTGCTCCACCGGCTGAGCATCGCAACGGATTCGGAGCTTCGGAGAATTGTCAGTATCAGCCACGCTAGCTTAGGCTCACACAGGGGCAACATAGCCAATTTCTGAAGCGCGCAGCCTAGTGCTCGAAGGCGCTGCTACAGGGGCATCTACGATTCTTGTGGGAGGGCGAGAAAGAGCCGCTGCGGGAACTGGGCCAGACACTCCGATGGCCTCCCACATGCTCTCTCGGCGGAGACCAAGCGATCGCAAAAGCAAATGAACGTCTTGGAGAGTAATACTCTTCACCATTCGTTCAAACTCCGAGAAGTATGGGGGTGTTTTGCGAGGAACCTGCACAGATGAAACCGTCAATTCAGCTGAAATACCGCACTGCTAAACTTTGGAAGATGAATACGCACAAATGTAGTACTTAGCAGTGGCAATGTATGTACGCACTGGCACTGGCACGCCTGCCGTTCCTGGGTGTATGCGTCCGTCGTCAGTTGCAGGCGTTCTAACTTACATCGGCCAGCTGTAGGCCCCCCAGGAGGTCGAGCCAGTAGCGCGCGTACTTGCGGTCGTGCAGGTGGCGGCTGAGTACCTGCTGCTTTGCGCTGTCTAGCTGGGATTGCAGCAGAGGTCTAATGCTTGTCAGCTGTTGCAGCGCTATATGCGTCGCCTCTAGGACGCGTTCTGCCTCTTCTGGCTGCGTGTGAACCGTAATAATGAAGATTCCGCCCCAAAGAATGTCAAAGGACATGACGTCAAAAGCCGCTTCGTATGTTAACCGCTGTTCTTCTCGCAAAATCGAGAAAAGGCGCTTAGTAACGAGCTCTTGCAGAATCCACAGGGCCACTCGAGGGAANCTTCTCGCAAAATCGAGAAAAGGCGCTTAGTAACGAGCTCTTGCAGAATCCACAGGGCCACTCGAGGGAACGCTGGGTGTTTTCGATGCTCACTGACTGTCCCGTACTGCTCCGTTTCGGCCGTTTTACCCTCTATTTGGTCAGCAATAGCATCGTCCCTGCGCTGTAGGGCCTCCATATGGTCCCATAACCACGAGCCGTTGGGGTTCCTGCCCCAACGATTACACGCAAAACCTCCAATGTGCACCACAGCTCGCGCCTCGCTGTCCCGCACGTAGGCATGCAGCCGCCTCCCCCAGGTTTTTGTCCAATGGCCAGCCGAAGGCGCTTCCGCTGTATCAGATGATGGATTCCAATCTTGCGTCATCGCGCCCGTTGAGGTCTCCTGGAGGTGGTAGTAGGGAGATTGCAGGGGCCGCTGGCCGGGTGACACGGGGAAAACCCCCTCCAGGAGTCCTCTGCTCGTGTTTGGATGCCCAATCGTGCCTATGTACGTCGCCGCCAGCCTTGCGACATGCGCCGGGTCGATGTCCCCTACGACCGTAACTTCAATTGCTCCGCGGGCCAGTTGTCGCTCGAAGTGGGAACGCATCTGCTGCTCCACAAATGGAAGCTCCAATCCTGCAGTCACTGCGGGCTTCAACGAGTCAAAACGCGGATCGCGCCCGGTCATGTTCAGAATCAGCTCTCCCAGAGAATATCCCTGTGAATATCCGCATAACCGCAATGTGCTCTTCATGGCACAGGAATGTTCCCGACNCCCAGAGAATATCCCTGTGAATATCCGCATAACCGCAATGTGCTCTTCATGGCACAGGAATGTTCCCGACACTCGGTACTCAACTATTCCACGGCTTTTCAAGTGGCCCCCAGCACATAAGAGTGAACCCACGCTGAGAAGAATACCGTACCACAAGGTCTCGAGTGTATGCATGGTAGTCCATGAGGGCTCGTTGCTTCGCTCGGCGAAAAGCCGATTCTTCAAAATGAAAGGCAGTAAAGATCAAGTGAAGAAGTTGCATCGCACTCTCCAGCGTGGACGGTTTCGCAGGGCTGCCTGCTCCGTGCGAGTCAGCGTCCCGGGCCGCAAAGGCTGGAACGCTGATGTCAATGGCAAAAAACTCGTCCAAGCACTCAATGCTGACACCTGCGCATGCAGTGAAGGCCAAACCCACGAAGCAAACCAGTGCTCGCTGCAAACTTCCCATAAAACCACACCGACAACCCAAGATAAACAAACCTAACGTATTGCAAAATTATAAAACACCTGCGAAAAACAAAATGTCCTTTATAGGAATTGATGGATGGAAAACAAAAACGCCGCTGTAGTGCACGTGAATCTCCACGATCTCAGGCAGCATGCCAAATGAAGGCAGTGTCGGGCTCAGCTCAACTAACGCCATGCCCTCTAGGTGTGCTAGTGCCGCCTGCGCATGCATCGACCCTGGGTATAGCGGGGATTACATTGACCGGAAGCACCACGTGCTGGGCGACTACTGCAGGCGACCTACCGATCAATCTCTCCTGGCAGAAAGCTTCA
>NW_013574300.1:0-274 GCF_000499745.2 Eimeria mitis | reverse complement strand
ATGCCGTGTTGGCGTTCAGTCTTGTGCTGCAACAACAGGTAGACACACCAGGTATCAACACGCGAATCAGCGCGGAGCCCCGTTCCTCGGCCAACGGCTTGATAGTAACTTTCGCACCACTTGCAAACTGGAGCGTCTGCGCGTTGGGCCCAGCCTCCTTCAGCCTCTGCACTACTGGGGGACTTTCTGCCGCCCGGCGTCGTAGGACCTCCAACTCCTCATTCGTTAGCAAGTACTTCGGGGTCTGCTCACACAGGCAAATAAGACGACAATC
>NW_013574299.1:3316-3406 GCF_000499745.2 Eimeria mitis | reverse complement strand
TCTGGGAATGCAAGCTCCTGTATAGACTCAGTGCACTGTGGACAAGCTACCCTAAGTTTTGAAGAAAAGACCTTCATTTTATCTCTAGCT
>NW_013574299.1:2908-3025 GCF_000499745.2 Eimeria mitis | reverse complement strand
ACAGGCAGCGTACTGCTGAAACGCGGAGGTCTTCGGAAATAGCCTTGCTTAGAAACCCTCGTTCATTCTATGCTCGTGCTTTTCTCTGTGTGCTTGTATATTAGAATAAGAGGCAGC
>NW_013574299.1:1829-2808 GCF_000499745.2 Eimeria mitis | reverse complement strand
GTATAGACTCAGTGCACTGTGGACAAGCTACCCTAAGTTTTGAAGAAAAGATTTTCATTTTATCTCTAGCATGTGCGTCCCAGCTGCCTCTTGGACGGACTGAAGTTCTAGGAGAATGGTGAATTGAGAAGTGCATCGTAGTTAGAACAAGTGGTTGAAGCGGTGGTTTGCGAACTATGGTTAACAAGCCAATACGCAACGCGGAGCACACAGACGGCGGGTATTTTAACAGCTGTTTTTAGTTTATAGCTGGACGCGGCATCTGCAAACGTTGTCCTATCAAAGTATCAATCACTGGTAAGCAGCTTTCACCTGATCCTTGTAATGGTTCGACCTCCCGTAGTGCCCCGTGAGCCTTAGCGCACAGGCAGCGTACTGCTGAAACGCGGAGGTCTTCGGAAATAGCCTTGCTTAGAAACCCTCGTTCATTCTACGCTCGTTCTTCTCTCTGTATGCTTGTATATTAGAATAAGAGGCAGCGTTGTAAAGCTTATACCTGCAGAAAGTCCGTTCGATATGCTCTGGGGAATCTCCAGAGTGCCAAGACTCGCACTCTGTGGTACAGTCGCGGATGTATGCAAGCGCACAGTGTAAATGTTTATGTGATATGTTGAATACTACGCCACGGCTGGCAGTGCTGGCTATCGCCGTTAGAAGATGATTGGCTAGAACCGCTTATTCATTTTATAAACAATGTTGGGTGTTGATGTATGGTATTGGGATCTCGTTGTGAGGTTGTAGTCAGCCCTCCAGTCCCCTTTTATGTGTAGACTAATCCCTGGTATGTTCTTTGAGCTTTGAAGTGCGAGCTAGTGCACCCCAACGCCCTATTCGGAAGATTGGTATTATGCATGACTGCCAGCTTTGTCGACGCCGTCGGATATAAAAGTGGCTTGCCGAAACTTCCAGATCGTTAGTCGTGCTGTGCTGCATTTGGCTTTGAAATCCTAGCGCGCAGCATCGAAGAAATGGCAGATGG
>NW_013574299.1:1373-1729 GCF_000499745.2 Eimeria mitis | reverse complement strand
GTCCAGAGTGCCAAGACTCGCACGCTGTGGTACAGTCGCGGATCTATGCAAGCGCACAGTGTAAATGTTTATGTGATATGTTGAATACTACGCCACGGCTGGCAGTGCTGGCTGTCGCCGTTAGAAGGTGATTGACTTGAATCGCTTATTCATTTTATAAACAATGTTGCGTGTTGATGTATGGCATTGGGATCTCGTTGTGAGCTTGTAGCCAGCCCTCCAGTCCCCTTTTATGCGTAGACTAATCCCTGGTATGTTCTTTGAGCTTTGAAGTGCGAGCCAGTGTACCCCAACGCCCTATTCGGAAGACTGATATTATGCATGACTGCCAACTTTGTCGACGCCGTCGGATATAG
>NW_013574299.1:0-1273 GCF_000499745.2 Eimeria mitis | reverse complement strand
ATGGGGACCTGAGCGATGCACAAAGCATGGGGTGCTTACATTCATGCCTCCTCCCAGTCTCTCTCTAAATGTTTAGTCACCTAACCTGGCAGCACTTTCAGTATATGACGAGCCTATAATCTTACAAATAGACGTGTGAAAAGTCTGATGTTGCTCGCTCCAGGCTCTTTGAAGCGCACAGACGAGGCTGGCGTGCATGCTTTTTGCTGAAGAGGATTGTTGGCTGCCAGAACGTACGGTGATGAACCAACTAGGATGTGGAGGAGATGCAGAGATCATAGTAGTAGCAGTTGACTCTTTGCAGCATCATGCATCCGTCTTGGTGCATGCTATTTGCCTTAATTCAGATTCAACTAGTATGCTGATAATTCTGGAAAACGCAAAGTACCGTCTACTTTCACGTTGTTGCCTTTCCACGTGCTGATTGATGGCTTGTATAACTTCAGCTTTGGGGAGCACAGATTACAACCATCGGCTTCGTAGAGGAGTTTGTGCTGGGCGAGAAAATGCAGTTCCGCTGCAAGGTCTTAGACGACATAGTTGAGCATTTGTCCATGCAATGGAACTTACGGAGAAAGTTGAATCATGAGCTCAAGCATGAGCCTTTTCTGAGGTACTATGTAAACGGGGAGCATAGAGCAATAAAGAGTGAATTGGAAACAGCGGAAATCATTTATACCCTAACAACAGAACAGCCTGGGGAAAAGCAACCCGTTGAGATACATGCAACATGCATAGCTGGTGCGTTGCATCTCTCAGAAAAATCACAACTGCCAGTTATTTGGTGGAAGGTGTTGACGACGGAGGAGTGCTTGTGCCAAGCAGTCAGTATAATTGTGCCTTTAAGGCTTTCTAGTAAAGATGTCGCTTGCCGGCGCGATACTATAGGTGTTCACTGCCTGCATATTTTTAAGTATTTGCAGCGGCGCACCCGTTAGTTGTGGTGTAAAGTTTTTTCCACAGAGTGAATTCATACAAGTTGACTTCAGACGCACGCCGCGATATTCGACAGGTTTCATTCCCTCGTTGCTGACAGAACCAAACACGCCTGGGGAGCGTGTTGGGACGACGTTGTGTGTGACTACAGATTCTATGAAGAAGTACTGACGATTATGTATGACTTGCATCAAGCTTCAAGGAGTGTCGCATAGCCTCATCGTCACCATCAGCGTGTGTTGTATGACTAGCCGTAGTTGCTGGATGAATGACGCAGCTCTAAGCTGTCGAATACGTTGTAGATGCGTGGATCGCGATGTACCCAATAGGTTTAACG
>NW_013574298.1:1356-2145 GCF_000499745.2 Eimeria mitis | reverse complement strand
TGCTGCTGCTGCTGCTGCTGCTGCTGCTGCTGCTGCTGCTGCTGCTGCTGCGGTTGCTGCGGCTGCAGCTGCGGCTCGCCCAGCTGAACGTCGTTGGCTCCCTCACCCGCCCGCAGCGCAGAGCAGCAAGAAGGTCTTCGGCTTTGCTGCAGGGGGAACACAGCAGCAACAACAGCAGCAACATATACTGCAGCAGCAGCAGCAGCAGATACTGCAGCAGCAGCAGCAGCAGCAGCAAGTAGTGCAGCGAGGGAGCATGCAGCAGCAAACGCAGCAGCAGAAACAATTTTAAGAAGGGCCTCCAGCTGCGTTCCAACTGCAGCAAAAGCAGCAGCAGCAGCAGCAGCAGCAGCAGCAGCAGCGACAGCTGCGTCAGCAGCAAGCGCACCAACAGCAGCAGCTGCAGCAGCAGCAACACTAACAGCAGCATCAGCAGCAGCAGCAGCAGCAGCTCACTGCAGCTCTTGTTCTGCAGCATTTGTATCCTTGAGGACGCATGCATCGAAGCCCCTGCGTACACAGGCGAGGGTCTCAACCGAAAGGCCTCTTTTGTCTCGTTGCTGCTGCTGCTGCTGCTGCTGCTGCTGCTGGAACCTCTGCTGCTGCTGCTGCTGCTGCTTGCTGCTGCAGGGTGAAGACGTGCGGCTCGCTTGGCGATAGGAATAGAAGTCGTTGCTGCGCAGGGGGACTATAATGTCAGTTTGTCTCAGCCGCTGCTGCTGCTTTTGCTGCTGCTGCTGCTGCTGCTGCTGCTGCTGCAGCTGCTGCTGGTCTTCTGCGAGAGAATGG
>NW_013574298.1:0-1256 GCF_000499745.2 Eimeria mitis | reverse complement strand
GCTGCTTTTGCTGCTGCTGCTGCTGCTGCTGCTGCTGCTGCAGCTGCTGCTGGTCTTCTGCGAGAGAATGATCTTGCTGGGTGTGAGGTGTACATACACCTGGATGCGGCTGTTGCTGCTGCAGACAGAGCTGCATCTCAGTCTGCTGCTCATCAGCACTTTTATCTTTTTCGCTGTCTCCTTCTGCTGCCTCTTCTGGCCATCCTGTTAGTTGTGTTTCTCCTTCTATTCTTTCTGCAGCAGCAGCAGCAGCTGCTGCTGCTGCTGCAGCAATTGCTGCTGCAGCATCTGCAGCAGGTGAAGCAGCAGCAGCTCCACCCTCTGCTGCAGACAAAGGACTCATGAATGACGGGATCGTCTCCGGCGGCGATCCCAGCGACTCGAGGGGCCCCTGCTGAGTTTCTGTGCATGTGCCGCTGGGGGGTGAGGAGCCAGCAGCTTTGGCTGTTGTTGGTGGAGCAGCAGCAGCATCGCCAGCTGCTGCTGCTGCTGCTGCTGCTGCTGCTGCGGCGGCGGCGGCGGCGCGTGAAAGGCTACGCTCCTTCTGCTGCTGCAGATGAGAGAAGGAGGTGGTGATGCATGCGCTATTCGTCGCCAGCAAAGGGCTGCATCTTCCCCCTCTTTTTCTCGAGTTTATACACCCCATCTTTGGTTGTAGGAGAAAGAGAAAAAAAAGAAGAAATGCAGCAAGAAGAGAGGCGCAGGCTGACACAACAACCAACGCAGATGATCGCAACTATATCCAGCAGGAATACGCAGCAAATGCTGCAGCAGATGCTGCAGCAGCTGCTGCAGCAGATGCTGCAGCAAGTGCTGCAGCAAGTGCTGCGGTGAAATACCTAATAAGGGCTGGCAGAGGGAAGCGGAGCAGTGACAGCCGCCCCCTTAAGCTGCGAAAAAAAAGAAGAGAAAACAAAACAAAAAGAGAAACGCCAAAGAAAATAGACAAAAATAAATGAATAATAACTATGATTTACCCCCTGAAAAAGAAAGAAATGAATGACAGAAGCGGTCTGGGCGAACGGCGGCGACAGCAAGCCGTCGCTCAGGTGTATGTACACCGGAGAGAACGGTCGTGAATGTTTGAATGAATTTATAAATCTTTCATGTTATTTTGTTGAAAAAGGTATTTTAGGGGGAATACAACAGAAAAAGAAGAAAACGACGCTCCTGCAGCAGCTGACCACTGGTCACCTTGCACACTGCCACCATGCGGTCGCCGCTGGTGTACATACACCTCATGCATTTCAGGCTCC
>NW_013574297.1:14659-17353 GCF_000499745.2 Eimeria mitis | reverse complement strand
TGCTGCTGCTGCTGCTACTGCTGCTGCTGCTGCTGCTGCTGCTGCTACTGCTACTGCTGCTGCTGCTGCTACTGCTGCTCCTGCTACTGCTGCTGCTGCTGCTACTGCTACTGCTGCTGCTGCTGCTGCTGGCTGCGGGGAGTCCGTCTTAAGCTCCATGTCTCTGCTTGTCTTGTGCTGCTGCTTCTGCTGCTGCTGCTGCTGCTGCTGCTGCTGCATTTTTGCTGCAGCTATCGCCAGCGAAGGCCCGCTGTTTCCTCTCGAGCCTGAGGGCCATGCAGATCCCGACCACAGCAGCAGCAGCAGCAGCAACAGCAACAGCAACAGCAACAGCAGCAACAGCAACAGCAACAGCAACAGCAGCAGCAGCAGCAGCAGCTCTCTTCTGCGAAGGTACCTGGTTGAGACGCTGCTGCAGCCTTTGCGCCAGAGCAGCAGTCTCCGTTTGTCTGCTGCGGATACATGCAGCAACGATGCTGCTGCTGCTGCTGCTGCTGCATCTCCTGCTTCCTCTGCTTTCTCTCCTTCTTCTCTTCTCCGTTTTGCTGCTGTGGGGTGTACAGCCACTGAGCCCCCGCTGCGGGTAGCCAGCGACCTGCTGGGGCTGCAGCAATCCGACATGCAGCAGGAGCAGCAGGAGCAGCAGGAGCAGCAGGAGGAGCAGCAGCAGGAGGGTGAGACAGGTGAACAGCAGCAGCAGCAGCTGCTGCAGCAGCAGGAGATGGAGGAGGAGCAGCTGCAGCCACAGCAGCAGGAAGAGCAGCAGGAACAGCACATGCTGCAGCAGCAGGTTTACCAGCAGCAAGAGCAGCAGCAGCAGCAGGAGCAGCAGGAGGAGCAACCTCAGGAGCAGGAGCAGCAGCAGCAGCAGCAGCAGGAGCAACCTCAGGAGCAGCAGCAGCAGCAGCAGCAGCCGCAGGAGCAACCTCAGGAGCAGCAGCAGCAGCAGCAGCAGCAGCAGGCTGCTGCTGCTGACGACGTAGAAGATGAGAAAGAGGAGCCTGAGGAAGCAGCAGAAAGCCCTGAGCTGTCTCGCCAGAGCAGCAGCTCCTCTACAGGCCTCGCGGCCTCACAGGAGCAGCAGCAGCTGCAGCTGCAGCAGCTGCAGCAGCTGCAGCAGCTGCAGCGGCTGCAGCAGCAGCAGCAGCAGCAGAAGCTGGCGGAGCAGCAGGACTGTTCGGAAGAAGTGGAGGAGGGTGGGTCTGGCAGCAGCACTCCAGGAGAGAGGAACGCGCCAACAGTTGCAGCAGCAGCAGCAGCAGCACATGCAGCAGCAAGTGCAGCAGCAGCAGCAGCAGCAGCAGCAGCAGCACTGCCTGATGTAGGCTGGGGCGGCTCCTCTCGCCGGCGCACCAGCAGCATCTTTGTGTCTCCTCTTCAGGACGAAGCAAACGCAAGAGAAGTCCCTTTCTATGCTCATGCAACCAAGCAGCAGCAGCAGCAGCAGCAGCAGCAGCAGCAGCAGCAGCAGCAGCAGCAGCAGCAGCCGCAGCAGGAGAAGGGTGAAAAGAGTGTATTGGGTGGCAATGAGAACATAGAGGAGTTGCTGCTGCAGCTGCTGCAGCAGACGTTCAACTGCAGCAGGAGCAGCAGCATAAGTATAGTAAAAGAAAGAGGAGAGATGATGCATGCGCTGCTGCAGTTTGAGGGTTTTGCTGCTGTTGCTGCTAATATAAATAAATGGATTTATAAATTTAACTGCTGCAGTGATGCAGCAGCAAAGCTGCTGCAGAAGGAACCAAAAAAAACTAACATCGTTGTACAAATCTTCTATTCAGGTAGTTGCTGCTGCTGCTGCTGCTGCTGCTGCTGCTGCTGTTGCTGCTGCTGCTGCTGCTGCTGTTGTTGATGATGATAATGATGCAGCAGCGGCAGCTGTTGCTGCTCGAACTGCTGCTAATGCTGCTGCTGCTGCTGCTCTTGTTGGTCTTTCTTCTTCTGCTGCTGCTGCTGCTACTGTTGCTGCTGCTGTTGGCGTATCTCCTGCTGCTGCTGCTGCTGCTGTTGCTGCTGTTGCTGCTGCAGGGGCTGCTTTGTTTTATTCTAAGGGTCTTATAGAGCCAGCTGCTTCGCTGCTTGAGTCGCTGGGGTTGCTGCTGCAGCAGCTGCTGCCAGGGTCGTGTTTGCTGCTGCAGCAGCGGCTGCTGGATCACCTGCGGCGTTCTCGTGCTGCTGTCTGCCTCGCGGAGATAGCAGCAGCAGCAGCAGAAGAAGAAGCATACGTACACACTGCAGCAGCAGCAAAACTTCTTGCTGCTGCTGCTAATGTGCTGCTGCACTGGAGCAGCAGCAGCAGCAGCAGCGAGCTGCTGTGGGCGGGGGGACTCCTAAAGAAACTCCTGCAGCACGAAGAATCCTACTTTCTTCTAGCGAGACTCGTGCTGCAGCAGCAGCAGCAGCAGCAGCAGCAGCAGCAGCAGCAGGGAGGAGAGATGAGGAGAAAAGGGTTATCTATAGAAGTCCTTGAGGCGATGGCTGTGGAAGCCTGCAGCACTGTAAGTGTCTCCTTTTGTCTCCTTTTTGCTGCGCTGCTGCCTCTGAGTCTCCTTCTTGCTGCTGCTGCAGCAGCAGCAGCAGCAGAAGCAGCAGCAGCAGCACTTGTTGATTTGTCATTGTTCTTTTCCTTGCGCCTGCTGCAACATCTCACCTTCAACCCCCCTCTCTTCGTATGCATGCGTCTGCTGCTGCTGCTGC
>NW_013574297.1:10847-14397 GCF_000499745.2 Eimeria mitis | reverse complement strand
GGGGGGACTCCTAAAGAAACTCCTGCAGCACGAAGAATCCTACTTTCTTCTAGCGAGACTCGTGCTGCTGCTGTTGCTGTTGCTGCTGCTGCTGGTGGTTTGTATCCTCAGGTGCTGCAGCAGCAGAAGCCTCTAGGCACCCGCACTGCTGCGCTGCTCGTGCTGGGGCCCCTCACTCGCTGCTGCAGCAAACTGCTACAGCCTGGAGACGACGATCCCAGCCACATATACAGACAAATCTTGGGGTGTCTCCGCATTGCTGCTGCAGAACGGTAACCACCAGCAGCAGCAGCAGCAGCAGCAGCAGCAGCAGGTGCAAATGCAACAGCAGCAGCAAATGCATGTCGAGCGGCAGCAGCAGCTGTTGTACCGCTGCAGCAGCAGCAATTGCAGCAGCAACAGCAGCTGAATCAGCAGTAGCAGCACCAGCAGTTGCAGCCCAGCAGCAGCAGCAGCAGCAGCAGAAGCAGCAGCAGCAGCAGCAGCAGCAGGATGTTAAACTGGTTGTGTCTTGTGCTGCGTTGCATGCATCTCAGGGAAGGGTGCTGGGCAACAGCAGCAGCAGCAGCAGCAGCAGACATAGTTGCTGCTGCTGCTGACAGCGATTCCTCCGAGTTTGCTGCTGCAGTTGTAGGGGAAGGGTTCGTGCTTGAGGCCCTGCTTCCTGCTGCTGCTGCTGCTGCTGCAGCTGTTAAGGGTGTATACGTGGCGCCTGCTGCTGCTGATGCTGTTGCTGCTGCTGCTGCTGCAGTCACAAAAAGCGCAGCAGCTGCAGCAGTAAATAGTGAGTCTTTCGTCTGGGATTCTTCGTTTGCTGCAGCAGGAAAAAAGCTGAAGCAGCAGCAGCAGCAGCAACTGCAGCTGCTGCTGCTGCTGCTGCTGCTGAGGTGTCTCTCTTTGGTGGTGTTTGCTGCTGCTTGTCTGCGTCTCTCTTGCTGCTGCTGTCTCTCCCCCGCTGCAGCAACTGTCTCCTCTCTCCTTGCTGCCTTCGAGTCCCCTTTTTCTGCAGTGTTCTTAACTCAAGCAACAGCAGCAGCAGCAACAGCAGCAGCAGCAGCAGCGGCAGCAGCAGCAGCATCGTTTGCTGCTGCTGCTGCTGCTGCTGCTGATCTTGCTTCTGCGACTGCAGCACGACTGCTCGTGCACGTGCATCTGCTGCTACTGTTACTACTGCTGCTGCTACTGCTTCTGCTGCTGCTGTTGCTGTTGCTGCTGCTGCTGCTGCTGCTGCTGCAGCAAGCCGTCTCCTCTCGTTCATAGAGAGACACCTCGCCGCCGTCAGCTGTCTCCGCCCTGCTGAGCTTTCTCTCTGTGCTGCATTCTTTCAGCATCCTCAGTGAGGCCATCAACTGCTGCTGCTGCTGCTGCTGCTGCTGCTGNCTGCTGCTGCTGCTGCTGCTGCTGCTGCTGGTGCTGCTGTTGCTGCTCCTGTTAATGCTGTTGCTGCTGCTGCTGCTTCTGTTGTTGCTGGTGCTGCTGTTGTTGGTGCTCCCTTTCTGCTGCTGCTGTAGTCCTTGCTGCTGCTTTGCGTTTCCTGCTGCTCCTGCTGCTGTTGTTGCTGCTGCTGCAGCAAATACACATTGCTGCTGCGGGAACGTCGGTGGATCAACTGCCGTTCCCTGCAGCAGCAGCAGCAGCAGCAGCAGCAGCAGCAGCAGGTGCAGCTGCTTCTCTGTCTCCTTTGCGCAGCACTTCATCTGAGTCGGCTGGGGCGTTGCTCTCTACAATATCATCAGTGCGTCGCTGTCTTTCCTGCTGCTGCTGCTGCAGCAGCAGCAGCAGGAGCAGCAACAGCAGCAACAGCAGATGCTGCAGCTGGTCTTGTAGCTGCTGGAGCAAGAGCAAGAGCAGCAGCAGCGGCTGCTGCTGCTGCTGCTGCAGCAGCAGTAATTGATATTGCAGCAGCTAAAGGAGACAGTGTTGCTGCCCCTTCTGTGCTGCTGCTTCTTGCTGCTCTGCTGCTGCCTGCTGCTGCCTGCTGCTGCAGCTGTGTTTTGTTGTTCTGTTTCTACCTGCTGCTGCTGCAGTTGTTTTTTGTTTTGCTGCTGCTGCCTGTTGCTGCAGCTACACACAAGAAGGGCCCCAGTTGCTGCTGATTTGCTCTGTGATCTGCTGCTGCACTGCTGGAGGGGGCGGGGGGCCCCCCAGCTGCTGCAGCAGACAACGCGGAAGCTGCTGCTGCTGGACCGCGTAGCAGCAGCAGCAGCAGCCGAAGCAGCAGCAGCAGCAGCAGCAGAAGAAGAACCCACACCTACACCAACACCAGCAGCAGCAGCAGCAGCAGCAGCAGCAGCAGCAGCAGCAGCAGCAGAAGAGAGGGTTTGCTTGGCTGCAGCTCTAAGCCACTGCTTGAGGAGACAGCAGCAGGAGACAGAGATCGAGGAGGAGACAAAGGAGACACTTCTTGCTCTCTGCGACGAATGCATGCGGTACCTTTTTATCTAGGGTTCAGGGTTTAGGGTTTAGGGTTTAGATATGAGGGTTTAGGGTTTAGGGTTTAGAGATTAGGGTTTAGTGTTTAGGGTTTAGAGATTAGGGTTTAGGGTTCAGGCAAGAAACGAGGTCCTGTGAAGGAGGGAACGACAGCGTTGGCGACCCTAAACCCTAAACCCAAACCCCTAAACCCTAAACCCTAAACCCTAAACCCTTATTCCTTGATGCTCCTACAGCTATGTAACTTTTGGCTCCTCTACCTTCTTTCTGTCTCCTTTCTGTCTCTCCTTTTCTCTCCTTTTGTCTCTCTCTGTCTCCTTTCTGTCTCCTTTCTGTCTCCTTTGTCTCTCTTTTTTTTCTGTCTCCTTTTGTCTCTTTTTCTCTCTTTTTGTCTCTTTCTGTCTCCTATTGTTTCTTTCTTTCTTTTTTCTGTCTCCTTTTGTTTCTTTCTCTCTCTTTTTGTCTCTTTCTGTCCCCTTTGTCTCTTTCTCTCTCCTTTCTGTCTCCTTTTGTCTCACCACTGTCTCCTCTTTGTCTCCTTTTGTTTTTTATTTTTTATTTTTTATTTTTTATTTTTTATTTTTTTTTATTTTTTATTTTTTTTTTTATACAGAGCTGACCTTACCGAGGCCCTCTCTCGCTTCAACAGCCTAACAGGAGAGGGGGGCCCCCTGGGGCCCCAGCTGTCTCTGTCTGCAGCGGATCGGTTGCTGCAGGAGCTGCTGCAGCACCCCTCAGCAGCAGCAGCAGCAGCAGCAGCAGCAGCAGCAGCAGCAGAAGAGACAGCAGAGCTAGAGGCTAGCAGCAGCGCACACTGGCTTGAGGGGGCTGCTGTCTCCTCCTCTGTCTCTCTCACTTTCTCTGGGCCTAACCACAGCATGTCTTCGATCGAGCAGCAGCAGCAGACAGAGCCACCAGCAGCAGCAGCAGCAACTGCAGCAACAGCAGCAGCAGCAGCAGCTGCTGCTGCTGCTGCAGGGGAAGAACCAGCGACGAGCCAGCATTCACCAGAGGTATCACAGCCCCACACCCCAGCTAGACAAACAAGCAGCAGCAGCAGCAGNCGAGCCAGCATTCACCAGAGGTATCACAGCCCCACACCCCAGCTAGACAAACA
>NW_013574297.1:10085-10747 GCF_000499745.2 Eimeria mitis | reverse complement strand
TGTTTAGTTCTTGCTGCTGCTGCTGCTGCTACTCGTGCTGCTTCCCTTTCGATTTCTTGCTGCTGCTGCTTCTGTGTTTATCTGCTGCTGCTGCTGCTGCTGTTTGTCTTTCTGTTGTAACTCCTCAGCCCTTTTGCTGCAGCAGCTCAGCTGCTGAGCAGCAGCGTGTCGGGGCAGCAGCAGCAGCAGCAGCAGCATTTTTCCCCGGACCGCCAGCAGCAGCAGCAGCAGCAACAGCAGCAGCAGCAGCAGAGCCAACAGAGCCTCTTGAGGAGATTGAGTGCAAGCTGCTGCTGCACTGCTTCCGCCCTGTCTTCGTTAAACTCTTCGATCTGCTGCAGGTACTGCTGCTGCTGCTGCTGCTGCTGCTGCTGCTGCTGCTGCTGCTGCTGCTGCTGCTGCTGTTACTGCTGCTGCGGTGGCAGCGGACACCGTGCTGCTGCTGCAACTACTCTGCTGCTGCTGCAGCTGATCTGCTGCTGCAGCTCCTTCTGGTGTTGTAGGGGGCCCCTGGGGGCCCCCTACCCCCTCCGTGTGTGGTGTCTATACAGACAGCTACTGATATTTGTTTTTTTCTCTTTTTTTTTACTTGTTTTTTATTTGTTTGTTGTTTGTTGTTTGTTGTTTGTTGTTTACTGCTTGTCTTGTTTTTTATTATTTAT
>NW_013574297.1:0-1911 GCF_000499745.2 Eimeria mitis | reverse complement strand
ACCGCAGCAGCTGCAGCAGCACTGCAGCAGGAGGAGTATGCGTAGCAGCAACTAGCGTTCTGCTGCTGCTGCTTCAGCTGCTGCTGCTGCTGCTGCTGCTGCTTCAGCTGCTGCTGCTGCTCGCTCCGCTGCTGCTGCTTCTTCTGCTGCTGCTTTCGCTGCTGCTGCTTCTCTTGCTGCTGCTGCTTCTCTTGCTGCTGCTTCTCCTGCTGCGGCGACTTCTGCTGCTGCTGCTTCTGTTGCTGCTGCTGCTTCTGTTGCTGCTGCTGCTACCGTTGCAGCTGGCTCTGCTGCTGCTGCTTCTGGTGCTGCTTGTGTTGGTGCAGCTGCTTCCACTGTTGCTGCTTCGCCTGTTGCTGCTGTTGCTGCTTCTGCTGCTATTTCTGCTGCTGTTGCCTCTTCGGCTGCAGCGGCTTCTGCTGCTGCTGCTTGTGTTGCTGCTTCTGCTGTTTCTGCTGCTGCCGCCTCTCCTGCTGCTGCTGCGTCTGCTGCTTCTGCTGCTGCTGCTGCTTCTGCTGCTGCAGCTGCTTCTGCTGCTGGTGCTTCTCCTGCAGCTGACTGTTCTGCTGCCGCTTCTGCTGCGGCTGCTTCTGCTGCTGCTGCTGCAGCTGCTTCTTCTGCTGCTGCCTGAGCTGCTACGCCCTCTGCTGCTGCTGCTTCTGCTGCTTCTGCTTCTGCTGCTGCTGCTTCTGCTGCAGCTGCTTCTGCTGCGGTTGCTTCTGCTTCTGCTGCTGCTGCTTCTGCTGCTGCTGCTTCTGGTTCTGCTGCAGCTGCTGCGGTTGCTTCTGCTGCTTGTGCTGCTCCTGCTGCTGTTTGTGCTGCAGCATCTTTTGCTGCTTCTGCTGCTGCGTCTCCTGTTGACGCCGCCGTTGCAGCTGCTGGCTCGTCTGCTGCTGCTGCAGTCGTTGCTGCTGCTGCTGCTGCTGCTGCTGCTGCATCTTCGCGTGCTACAGGTGCTTCTGCTGCTATGGGCGTTGTCCTGGCTCCCGCTGCAGCATCTGCTGCAACTGAGTCTGCTGCTGCTGTTGCTGCTGTTGTTGCTGCTGTTGCTGCTGCTGCTGCAGTGTCTGTTGCTTCTGCTGCAGTCTCTGTTGTTGCTGCTGTTGCTGCTGCTGCTGCTGCTGGTGCTGCAGTGGCATCAGGAGCAGCAGAATCCGGGTGAGCAGCAGCAGCAGCAGCAGCAGCAGCAGCAACAGCAGCAGCAGCAGCAGGAAAGAATGTGTCTTCAGCAGCAGCAGGAGTTGCGGTGGTGGAGTTGCTGCTGTCTGTGCAGCAGCTGCTGCAGCAGGTGCAGCAGCTGCTGTTCGTGCTGCAGCAGCAACTGCTGCAGCATCCGCAGCAGCAGCAGCTACCTTCCCGTCCCCCGCAGCTGCCGTTGCAACTCCCGCTGCAGCTGCTGCTGCTGCTGCTGCTGCTACTGCTGCTGCTGCTGCTGCACCAGTCCCTCGCCCCCACTGCTGCCCGCAGCTCTGCTGCAGAAGAGAAGCAAGCAGCAGCATCTGCTGTAGCAGCAAAAGCCTTCATAGATATCTCCAGCCTCACCAGCGGCACTGCTGTCTCCTTCTCTCTCCCTAACCATGCTGCTGCTGCTGCTGCTGCTGCTGCTGCTGCTGCAGCAGAACCTGAATGCACAGATTACACAATATGTCTCTTCTTTTTTTATCATTGCTGCTGCTGTTGCTGCTGCTGCTGCTGCTGCTGCTGCTGCTGCTGTTGCTGTTGCTGTACACTCTATGTTGAACGGCCTGTTTCTCTGTCTCTGTCTCTTTGTATATTTATTTATTTATTTACTCTGTTTATTTATGCATTTGTTTATTTATTTATTTATGTATTTATTTATTTATGTATCTATCTATCTATCTATCTATCTATCTATCTATCTATCTATCTATCTATCTATCTATCTATCTA
>NW_013574296.1:1474-3139 GCF_000499745.2 Eimeria mitis | reverse complement strand
GAGCCACCCCCCAACAACAATGCGGCCTTCAGCAACAGCCCGTCATGCCGCTTTACATGCTGCTGAGGCCGCTTGGGACCATCAGACCTGCTGGTTGATGCTCCATTTGCTACCTGAGCCGCACCCCCTGAAGGAGGAAAAGGAAGCGATGCTGGAGCTGGAGATGCTCCTTCGGAGGAAGGGGATTGCCCTGATGTTGCAATACCTGCTGCTCCATCAACTTCTGCTGCACTAGCTGATAATGCTTCTGGCGCGCCACCTGGATGGTTCTCAATATTCCGTGGTGGCGCATAGGAGGCATCTGGGGCGTGCCCCACAGTGTCCTGGGCATGCTGCCCCAGGGTTATTTCTTTGCTGCTGCTGATGCCATCTGACGCATTTTGCGCATCTCTAACTAATTTCGTTCCGCCGTCTATAACTTGAGTCTTCTCCGTTGCTCCTGCTGCAGCGTCCACCGCGGGCAGATCCACAGCTGCTTCCGAGGAATTCGTCCCCTTCTCCGCTAGCACACTCGCTTCATTCTGTTTCTCCAGTTCGCGTTGCGTTGCAGCTGAGCCGGAGGAGTATTGAAAGTGCAAAAGACAGCAGAGGAGCGCCAAAAAGCAGACTGCCACGCGCCTCATCGCTCTCGAAAGCTCACGAAGAAACCGGAAACTCTGGGCTCCAGAGGCGCGGGGTCACGGGAAATTCATTCCCCAATAAAATCAAAGGATAAAAGAAAAGTAGCTCCAAGCAAACCCCGAAGTGCGCTCAATGCCACTGCGGTTCAGCAAAGGCCGCGCTCAGGTGATCTGCAGCAGCCGGACCTGTTTGCAGCTGTTACTACAAATAAGACAAACTAATATTGATCATTTGGGGTATTTCAACAAAATGTCATGCAGAGGAAACGCCAACACAACACCCATACCCAAAGCGCAAGCCGCCACCAGGGATGGCAACGCACAGCATGCGGCAACCGACGGGAGTTTCTTATTGAGGGCAAGACCCAAGGAGTATAAGTTCAACGGACGAAATAAAGTTGAAAAAGATGAAGATGGATGCAAATACAACGGACGAGAGGAACCCTCCCGCCGAAGAATAATGGGGGGAACCTTGACCAGGGATCCGATTGCTCGATTGTGGGGTTTTATTGTTTCTTCCTGTGAATTATTGTCCAATTCTTACTCGTTTAAATTAAATAATTAGTTCAAGTAAAATAAATTGACAACTCAACGTCAGTTGAAGAAGAAAGCAAAGAAAATGGTGCAGGTGAGAGACCAGTGGGCACACTGGTCCCGGGTGTGTTCACTGATCGAAGCCCCATCATGTCGCAGCAACGAGATGGTCATGTTCTACAATTACAATGCTCGCAAAATAAGTACAAACTGCATTTTTTCAACATGCTAATTAAAGAAGTCGTTAAGAATACGCTTATATCCTTAATTATAACCCTAGCCGGCATGCACACTTCTTGCCCGGAAGGCAAATCACAGTCTCGCAGTGCCCGGGCTGCATATTTGAGCAAACCAGGGACTGTGTGAAGGGATGGACTTCGTATAGTCGCGTAGTGGTTTTCTTTTGCGATTACCTTCATCATTAGATGCAACACATACACCTTGGCACAAGATGCTTGGATTGCGGCACTAAATACGCTGTTAGCCATTCTACAGCAACAGGATAATCCAA
>NW_013574296.1:0-1353 GCF_000499745.2 Eimeria mitis | reverse complement strand
TATATATATATATATATATATATATATATATATATATATATATATATATATATATATATATATATGACGTTAACGTGTACTGTGGCGCTAACAGACTGTGAACATCAGAAATAGAAGACAGCACGTGGAAAATACGCAAAATTCTGTGGAACTGCTGGGGACTGGAGAAGGGGCAGCCCTGCGATGCTCATCTGCCCTGAAAATGTTGGCTTTGCTTCTCGTTTGTTTGTTTGCTTTTTACCATGCTCCATATTATGAGCCCTTCCATGATTAAGATTTAAACATGTTTAGCCTGGCATATCTATGTACCATTTTACACGCTATATTTATGTGTGCCGCGGAAGCTCTGAACTGGCTTTCCCCCGGTTGTTCATTAATGCATTTTTTTGTTGTATACCCAAGTGGTCTCCACATATTCTGTTGTTTGTTCTTCCATCCTCTACTCATTTATTATTCTTAAACTTCACAGGGTAGATATGTTCGAAGCATATTGTTCGTCAGTAAGCTATAAGGTTTCTGTCGGGGTTGACTGCCTATATAGACAAATCCTCGTTTCTTCTGCTTTCTGTATTCACAGTGAAAATGCGGACCACGTTCAAGTGAGATGCACATTGTGCAGCATCGTAACGCTGTATATTACAACACACAAAACCGGACATGCAGCAAGCAACGCATCTCGCCATGCACTAATGGAACGTGGCAGAAGGTAATATGTCGCAGCCCCGTATCAAAGGACTCGGTGAAGGCTCAAATCCAACATATTGCCAACATTGAAGTCACTCTATGAAACAACCAATAGTCAACTCGGGAAGTCCTGCAGCCAATAAACTGTTTGAAATGGGTTGGGAACTTCCGCTGATAAAGGGTTTATATGGGGTATTTTGAAAAGAAAACGATTTTGTGGCTTCACTGTTGAAGGAATGCGGCGAACACTCTAACACCAACAACAGACCTCAACATAAACGAACCCTGCGTGGTTCCTGTCGGTACAGTTTTTTGCCGCTGGAAACCGTTGTCTCGAATGTTTTTAAATAATGGCTCAACGACTAATTTCGTTCCAGCATAATTTAAGCATATGATGCAGTCCGCAACAGTGGTGACCTCCACCGATGGGTTTTGAGGTGACCTGGGGATTCCAACTAAAGTGGAAACGGCGCTCCTTCCGGCCCCATCAACGAAAGGAAAACCCAATTATCGAGAGAAACGCAAAGCAAAGACCTACTTGCAATCAAATGAATGTAAATTATAGTAAATCGAAGCCTTTTGGCTACCCTTTGTTGGACTCCTGGGAATCGCCGACTTGCGCGCTCGTGCCAGTCGGTTGATGCCACTGCATGCAGCAGTGACGGGAGT
>NW_013574295.1:0-1967 GCF_000499745.2 Eimeria mitis | reverse complement strand
ATATACATATATATATATATATATATATATATATATATATATATATAAATACATAGATATTTCTGGGGTGTATATACAGCTGGAGGAGGTAGACGAGTACGGCGTGCATCGGCAAAGCAGCGGCTTTCATTTAATTTGTTTGCCGTTTAAAGAAGAATTGAGACAGCCGTATTTATATAAAACATGGGGGTCTGTCTCTTGTCTTTTTTTTTCTCTTATTCACCCACAAATAAAAATAAATAAATATAAACACAAAGACAAAGACAAAGAAAAAGATAAAGATAAAGATAAAGACAAAGACAAGGATATTTATAGTTTTTTTTCACATACAAATACACAAAATATTGATGCTCTCAGCCCCCAAGAAACCCTCACACTCAGACTCACCACACAACTCGCTGATATTCTTAAACGTAAACCCTAAACCCTAAACCCTAAACCCTAAACCCTAAACCCTTGTTTCATACAAAAGCTCCCTTTTGTATTGTTTTTGCAATGTTTACCTTTTAGATACTGCGTATAGTGTTTGGCGGTTCTAGGGTTTAGGGTTTAGGGTTTAGGGTTTAGGGTTTAGGGTTTAGGGTTTAGATGCTGCATATAAAGTTTTGTGTCCCTGGTGTGTATTGTTTATTGTTTGAGGGTTTAGGGTTTAGGGTTTAGGGTTTAGGGTTTATGATATATAGTTTAGAGTGTATTACTTACTACATATATTTTCTTTTATACTATTATTCTTTTATACATATTTATTTATTTTTTTTTGTTTATTTTTTTTGGTTTATTTTTTAGTGTTTATTTTTCAGGGTTTAGGGTTTAGGGTTTAGGGTTTAGGGTTTAGGGTTTAGGGTTTGTGTTATAGACGTGGAGTTAGTAGACTTTGACGTTTCTCAATTAAATAACTATCAGCGGGAGAAACAGATGGCGGCTATTGAGGGTTTGTGTTTGGGGGTTTCGTCTTTCTCTCTAAACCCTAACCTAGACCCCCTGCAACAAAACACAGAGAGGTTTTCTCTCCTCGATCATATGCTACTGCAGTGGGCACAGTGGTAAACCCTAAACCCTAAACCCTAAACCCTAAACCCTCAAGGTTTTGTCTTCTAGGTCATATGCTACTGCAGTGGGCACAGTGGTAAACCCTAAACCCTAAACCCTAAACCCTAAACCCTCATGGTTTTGTATCCGCGATCATATGCTCCTTCAGTGGGTGCAGTGGTAAACCCTAAACCCTAAACCCTAAACCCTAGTGCAATGGCCGCAGTGGTAAAGGAGCCCTAAACCCTAATCACTAAACCCTAAGCCCTAAACCCTAAACACGAATGCAATGGGCACAGTGGTAAGTAAACCCTAAACCCTCAACATTCGTTTCATTAGGGTTTAGGGTTTGTGTCTGTTGTTATCTTTTTTCCTTTTCTCTGCTGGTCTTCTCTCTAATATATTTATTTTTCTTTTTTCTTTTTTATTCTCCTCATCTTAATATTATATTATTTTATATTATTTTTTATATATTTTTTTTTTTGTTTCTTCTCTGTCTCTGCATGCAGCGTCAAAGACGCAGTCCCTGTAGAGTATGCAAAAGGGGTACCAGGCAAGCGCCGGGGGCCCCCGGGGGCCCCCCTTGGTGGGGGCCCCTATGGGGGCCCCCCTGGGGGCCCCCCTGAGACGAAGCGGATGAAGGGGAGCTGGGGTTCTGGTGCAGCAGCAGGAGCAGCAGCAGGAGCAGCAGGAGCAGCAGCAGCAGCAGCAGCAGCAGCAGAAAGAATAATTAGTTATGAAGAGATCGAGGGTTTAGTGAGAAGAGAGAAAATAGAAACCCTCACCGTGCAACAGCTTAAGGGTTTTCTGGCGCGTGAGGGTTTAGGGTTAGGGGGCAAGAAGGCAGACTTGGTTGCGAGGGTTAAGGGTTTTGTTGCTCGTAGAAATAAAAATATATAAATTAAAAAAAAAAAAATATACATATATATATATATATA
>NW_013574294.1:1862-2075 GCF_000499745.2 Eimeria mitis | reverse complement strand
TATATATATATATATATATATATATATATATATATATATATATATATATATATATATATATGTATATAACTTTCTCCTTCTCCCCAAAGATACTAGAGCAGCAGGTATTTTTTTTTCTTTTTTTCTTTTTTTTTTTGTTTTTATTTATTTATTTGTTTATTTATTAGGAAAAGCAGAGGAGAAACAGACGCCTTCTAAACCCTAAACCCTAAA
>NW_013574294.1:0-1748 GCF_000499745.2 Eimeria mitis | reverse complement strand
GATGGGGGGGGGGGTGTATGGAGCAGCAACTGGGCGTCCTCATCTTTTTGTTTATTTTGTTCTTTTTCTCTCCCTTCTCCTGTTTCTGTTTCTGTTGTTTTATATAAAAATAAATATAAATATAAATATAAATATAAACAACAAACAGATGCAAACCCTATCTTTGTTGCTGCTGCACATACACTCCAAGTGCTCCTACCCGTCCCCTTCAGATACCAGGTAAACAAACACACTAAACCCTAAACCCTAAACCCTAAACCCTAAACCCTAATTAGTATATCCACACTAGGGTTTAGGGTTTAGGGTTTAGGGTTTAGGGTTTGTGTGCAGCTACGGAAACTGCTGCTATCCGGGCGTGTTGCTGATGCTTTGGATCAGCTCAATGCGACCTTCTCTGCCGCAGACCCCAGACGAGTAAACCCTAAACCCTAAACCCTAAACCCTAAACCCTAAACCCTAGCCCGTATGATGGATATGTTTTTCGTGTGTAGCAGCTGCATAGTGTACAAATCTAGGGTTTAGGGTTTCGGGTGTGCGGATGAGTTTTCCAGCGACCTTGTAGACCCCCAAATCCAAGGCCTAGGGTTTAGGGTTTAGGGTTTAGGGTTTAGGGTTTAGGGTTTAGGGTTTGTGCAGGACGAAACCCTCGGAGAGTTTCATCTCCTCGCCGGGTGGAGCCGCTTTGCTGCTTTGAATTTTCCGGTTGCTTTTCAGCACTTCTATCACGCTCCTCTTGACTTAGGTCATTTGCTCGGTAAACCCTAAACCCTAAACCCTAAACCCTAAACCCTCGTTCTAAACCCTAAACCCTAAACCCTCGGAAATGAGGGTTTAGGATTGTCTCTCGCCGTTGATCCACCTGCTAAAACCATGTCGTACAGCTGCTGTAAGGGTTTAGGGTTTACTAGGGTTTACTAGGGTTTACTAGGGTTTACTAGGGTTTAGGGTTTAGGGTTTGTNAGGGTTTAGGGTTTACTAGGGTTTACTAGGGTTTACTAGGGTTTACTAGGGTTTAGGGTTTAGGGTTTGTGGTTTCAGCTTTCTGGCGCCGCATGTGGCCGTCGTGGCTGCAGATGCCGCTGACGAAGGAAACGCAAACCCTCCTCTCTCAAAACCCTCCTTCTCTCATGCCCCCCCCAATGGAGTTAACAGAATTCGGTAGGGTTTAGGGTTTAGGGTTTAGGGTTTAGGGTTTGACGACGCCGCTAGGGTTTTTTATGCAGTGATGGGGGTCGGGATGACGGGCTAAGCGTCTAGGGTTTAGGGTTTAGGGTTTAGGGTTTAGAGTTTAGGGTTTAGGGTTTAGGGTTTAGGGTTTGTGTACAGTGAAAGAAATTACAGCCAAGGATAGAAAACCATCAGAAACGGAGGCGCAGCTGAAGGCGAAGCAGCAGGTCCTTATCGAGGTAAACCCTAAACCCTAAACCCTAGACCCTAAACCCTAAACCCTAAACCCTAGATTTGTTTTATCTGTATCCATGCCTGCAGGCAATCGCTTGAAATCTGTAGTGGAGAATGGCTTTGCAGGGTTTAGGGTTTACTAGGTTTTAGGGTTTTCTAGGGTTTTCCTAGGGTTTAGGGTTTTAGGGTTTAGGGTTTAGGGTTTAGGGTTTAGGGTTTGGGGTGTATGTACAGCTGGCGAACGGCGCGCTTTGTTCTTTTCTCCTAAAACAGCGGCAGCTGCTGCGTTCAGATTACAATGGCTTTTGTATATTCAATATCAGCAGCAGCAGCAGCAGCAGCAGCAG
>NW_013574293.1:699-3142 GCF_000499745.2 Eimeria mitis | reverse complement strand
TTGACCGCGTGTGCATAGAGCGCCAATGCCTTCCAGGTAGGATCAAGTCTGTTATCTCCATAACTTCCAATCTTCTTACACAATTGGCTATATTTAGCAATTTATAGAGCCCCTGGTAGGTTTGGGGGTCAACTTAAATTGCTATACATATGAGACACGGCTCCCTGTAGCGTTACGCCACAGCCACATGATGTCCGCCGTTGGTAACGCAGGGCTGGAAAACGCCAGTTATGCACTCAGATTTCAGAGGCGAGTTGATTATTTGATACTTAATTGGTTAACACTGCAGAATCAGTAAATGCTTGCTCATGACTTCGAAATGCATACATGGCAGAAGCGCTCATAGATACCGGCATCAGGTGAAACCTATAACGACGATCTTCGATGTTAGCGGAGGACCGTCGTGAGCTGCGAAAAAGTCAAAATACTCCAGAAAATACATCCCCTAGTGCTAGTGACCTCCACTCGGAATCTCCAGGCACCATGGGCACAGTTGGGCAAGGACCTGGTATATCTTAAGCTGTCTGAAGTTGGTATATGTATCTCTGGTTGCTTGCAGGACCCAGAAAAAATTTAAAAGTTGTCTCCAGTGTTAGTGCACGCAGGAAATGAGGCATCAAGGCATGCGAAGACAAGCTGCTTGTTCTGAATTGCAGCGTGCTTTTGCAACTCCTTTCCTAATGGCAAACCTATATGCACACATAGCCTAACCCCTCCCTTGCATGTGATGACGCTGTATACAGCTCTTAAGTACTTGACTTGCCATCAATAGCCAGCCTGAACGCAAGTAGGAATACCCGTGGAAACCTTAGACAAACTATGCTACATTAGTCCTTAGTCCCTTTCTTATCAGCAGCACACGCCCTCGTGTGCCTGCTGCCCCTCAAAGGAATGGGCGCAACGAGGGTGGGAAAGGACGCGGCGTCAGTCTCCATAGTAATGGACGCCGAAAGGAAAAATCAATATGACTTAGGCACAATGGGAGAGGATCATCTGGAGATGCTGTTTTGACTTGATGCTGCCGCTGCTGGCCAAGACCCAGATATCCCTGCTGCAAGCTCGCTGCGTAGCGTGGCCACTCGTCGTGTACCAGGCTCTATGTCATTCGCTGGTTCGGTTTCAGATTTTTAATGCAGGTGTCCCAAACTAAGGACAAATATTCTGTGAGCAAAAGTCGACGCGTACCATCGGTAAGGTTCTGCCCAGCTCCAACAAGGGGGCACAGCACTAGAATATGGAAAAAGGAAGGTGTTGGAGGCGGTGCCGAGTTAGCCATAGACTTCTCACCTGTGCAATTCACGGAGCAGAGAACTTCGCAGGTACTGCACGTGCTGCTGCACATTCCAGCTGAATACGAGCACATTATCGACGCGCATAACTGTTGATGTATTATTTATTGGCTCCAAAGAATCGTGATTGGGCACTCGATGCAGTTAGGCAGGTGCACTAGCGAGCCAAAAAGGTACACGACTGTACCCTAGCATGCGAGTGCGCGGATGGATACCAGATTTGTCTCTGTCGTCGGGATGTATTTGGATCAACGAAAAATGCGTTCAAGAGGCCAAATTATGAATACACTGCTGAACCCTGCAAACTATCAAATAGCTTGTCGACCCGGGGTATCGGAAGCTTTCGCTTCACCTCGATTTAATTGAGAAGCTTGAACTCGAAGTATTTGCGATGACCACGAGAGAAACGAGCCTCATAGTTCTTAACAGAGGAGAACCGTGAGCTGTAATTCGCTCAGAGACTTCACTAAGGGCTCACGAAAAGCATCTGATCTCATATCCAGTCTTCGGGCATCCTGGGCACAGCAGCCCTTGCGCGTGGGACAGAAAGGAGTCGGCTTGTTATGAGCTTCAACCTACTTTGCTGCAATCCCTTGAGCAAGGTGACCCCACATGTGAGTGCACCCAAGCCCCATTTTGATGCATGTACTAACACTGCATATGACGGTTCAACAACTTCTTACAATGTTAGTGCATACAGAAAAGCTGGACTTAGCGTGTTTTCATCTGGTATGGCCTTGCAGCCCTTGTTGCAGCGAGGCGCGTTGCAAATCACGTCATCCCGCCTCCTTCCCCCAGGCCGCAGGCTCTTGGGGCGCCTGGTTGAGACTGTCCGGTGATTGGAGGGGAGGTCAGCAGTTTTTCTTTGGAAATCCCCGTCCTATGCATTTCGACTCTATTGCAACAAACGACAGTCCTCGAACAACATCGACGAAGTTCGTTTGAGTCTCTGTATCAAGGCTTGTCTGACGTTGAAAGATGTACTTCTAACTACATGTAGGTTGCCGATCGATGGCCAAGTAAACGTTCAACATTTACTCGGCCATTAGAAGGCAGCCTGCACTCATGTACAAGTACGTCTGCCAACTTGTGTGCAACCGTGCTACACAGGCCAGGTTATATTTCTAGTACGTGCACTCGATGCCGCAGTAGCT
>NW_013574293.1:0-567 GCF_000499745.2 Eimeria mitis | reverse complement strand
AAACCGGTGTACCTGCGTAGCGTGTGACCAGCAGCTGCGCAGTAACGTGGAAGCTGCCTTCGCCTCAAAAATCAGCGATTTCAGGCGAACCAAATTAATATGCTTGAATAAACATTAAACAGAAATTTCCAGTAATTAAGGCCTCGTTGCAGCGTGGGGCTTGCCAACCCAGCGATTGTGGCTGGGATGAGCTTAGCCAGCCTTCCAGACACCCATACGGATCCGTTACTATGCAGGGCTCAAATGTCGCACTTCTTTTTTGTTTTGAGAGTCTCCAGGTTGTCCTGCAGTGGCTTCCCTAAGGAGCATTATGATCCCCGCCTGAATGAAATTACGTGGATCCCGTTCGAGTGCTCCTGTGCGCATGCTGGGGCCACAGCCAACTGCCTTGCGTATGAAATAATAGGGCTAAGTTCGCCGAAATCACGAGATCATATACGCCTTTGATCTAGGACACTTTCACTAGCTCGCTGGCCGCTTTATCCGTTCATAGCATCTTCGCATTGAAGCCCTCTTGCGTTTTCACCTTCTCGATCGCCGCAGCCGACGGCTCTTGAGTGCAGATGA
>NW_013574292.1:2170-3142 GCF_000499745.2 Eimeria mitis | reverse complement strand
GCATGTTCGTTTTTGTCTTCCGGTAGCTTTGCGGGAAAAAGGTAATAGGAATAGCAGCGGGTGAGCAGCGGCCAACAACGTGGACAACGCGAGTTGTATAGGTACTCATGGCGTTTGCACGAAGAAACGCGGGAAACGTTGCGTACTGTGTAGCTATTGCGAAACGCAAAGGAAAGGAGAAACCGTTGTGTAGGCGGGCGTTTTTACTTTGCAGATCGGGTACGACGCTTGATTGGCGAAGTAGGTGCGATTTGTGAAATTTTCACTGACTAATTTTCTGCTGAACTCGGCATGGCACGGCAACGTTCCCGTATCAATCCAACTTACGAGGCAGAGGCAGCCAGCAAACACGTCCTAGGACCCCATTTCCATGATTTTTGAGACGCCTCTTTAACGGTTTTTTTCGCTGGCCTCGCAACAAGAAAATTCGCCAAGAGCCCCTGATGCAACCAGCTGCATCGCTTTGCAGTTGACGTGAAGCTTCTACTCGTTTGTTTGCCTTACCTGAAGTCAGCCCCGTCTGTCAATTGGACCATGCGCAGTATTCATGCCTGCATACGGACGCTGTCCAGTTCGCCTATGCAATTCATTTACATGCCTTTGCAACCTCGGTGTGGCAAACCGCTCTCTGCGGTTGCAGCGGCCAGTTGTTCCTGGCAGGATGTATGCTCATATTAATCGACCATAGTTGGGGAGATGTAAAACGTTCAGTAAAGTCCGAAACACGTCAAGTAAATACATTTCTCAACACGGCTAGGGATGCTATTGCGCTCCAGATGGTAAGAAAGCGGGCGAGGATGCATATCTGCATCCCTTCATATTCACGGGGTTGCAGTGTGAGGGGAAGTGGGAATCTGCTTTTGCCGCGCCGTTCTTTGGTATCTTTCCGGATGTTAGGTGTCTTCGCTGTGATATGCATTTTTAAGACAGACTAGGATAGTACAAACGTTTTCAGTGAGCGGATGATGCAGC
>NW_013574292.1:290-2112 GCF_000499745.2 Eimeria mitis | reverse complement strand
GTACACCAGCATGGTGCGTGCAGAGAAGCAGATGAAATTCTTGATGCGAAGGAAAGTTTCTGGTTTGTCCGGAACGGTGAAACGATCTTCAGTTTGCACCGGGTGGCATTTATAAATACGCCCCAGTTGTTCTTTCGAGATAGCCATCTCGCGTAGGGCTTTCGTAGCGCATGTCTTCCATTATTGGAGGCACGTTTCGTATCGACCATCTTGGATAATACCCACTAAAGATTGTCAGTCTTGAAATTTTGCATTCTCATTAGAAGCAGACGTGTATGCGCGCAGCGTAGTGCGAGGCATACGTGCGTGGCGGACTGTACGCTGTATAGGACTCTATGCTGTATTTGGGAAGGAGCTGGGGGATGGGCACGTGTGAGCACCGTGGAGTTGTGGAGTGTAAGTGCCGCGGTTCAGGGCCGCAGTTTGTCGAAGCGGTGTCGGCGCTCTGATCTCTCCCTGCTTTACCTAGAAAGTATGCCCTAAGAAGCGAATGGGCACATGCGCAGCGTGGCCTGTGGTTGCTATGGGAGGTGGAGAAGAGTGTACTCAGTATTTGGGATAGAGCTAGGGGAGGTTCATGTGACAATCGTAAGTATGTGGACTTTGTGTACGAGAGTCCAGGGCCGCTGTGTGTTGGAGCGGTGCCCGGCTGTTTTGCGCAGGAATTATGGCCTTAGAAGGGAATACATTTAAAAGGACGTGGGGGAGGCGCATGTGTGAACATGGTGGAATTGTGGATACTTGCGTGCAGGGGTCCGGAGCCGTGGTGTGCGGACCCAGTGCCTTTCGTTGCGGTGCCACTTTGCTTTACTTAGAAAGTATGCCCTTAGACGCGAACGCATGTATGTGCGGTGTGGTGGGTTGAAGAAGCGCATGAAGGAGAGGCGTATAAGCAGTGTTTGGGGAGCGGCTAGGGGAGGTGGATGAGTGAGCATCATGGAGATGTGGCGGTTGTGTGCGCGCGCGTGCAGCCGCGGCACGTCGATACCGTCTCTGGCGTTGCAGTCGCTCGCTCGTTTTCTCAGGAAGTATGCGCTCAGAAGCGAAGGCCTATACGGGCAGTATAGAATGTGTTAGATCTGTGTGATGGAGATTCGTACAGGCAGTATTTGGGAAGGACCTAGGGGAGATGCATGCGTGAGCATCGTGGGGTTGTGGGGTTTGTGTGCGGCGGTCTAGGGCCGCGGTGTGTCGAAGCGGTGTCTGGCGCTGCGAGCGGCCGTTGCTTTGCCCAAAGAGTATGCTGTTAGAGGGGAATTCATTTTGGCGGACCACAGAATGTGTAGACGTGCGTGGTTAAAAGAGGGGTATACGCAGTGGTTGGGAACGAGGTACAGGATGTGCATGAGTGCGCATTGGGTGTTTGTGGAGCTAGTCTGCGGCTGTTTAGGGCCGCGGAGAGTCGACGCGGTGTTTGAGGTTGCGAGCGCTCTGTGCTTTGCCCAGAGAGTATGCCTTTAGAAGAGAATGCACTTATGCGGATTATATAATGTGGCATATCTGCGTGGTTGGAAGACGTATGTGCAATATATCGGAGGGAGCTAGGGGAAGTGCATGCGTCAAAATAGTGCTGCTGTGAGAGTGTATGTGCGGGGATGTAGGGCTACGGTATCTCGACGCCGTGTGTGTCGTTGCGATCCCTTGCCGTTTTGCGCAGGAAGTATGGCCTTAGAAGGGAATAGATTTATAAGGACTTGGGGTAGGCGCATGTGTGAGCATGGTGGAATTGTGGATGCTTGCGTGCAGGGCTCTGGATCCGTGGTGTGCGGACCCAGTGTCTTTCGTTGCGGTGCCTCTGTGCTTTACTTAGAAAGTATGCCCT
>NW_013574292.1:0-130 GCF_000499745.2 Eimeria mitis | reverse complement strand
TACCGTCTCTGGCGCTGCAGTCGCTCCCTCGGTTTCTCAGGAAGTATGCGCTCAGAAGCAAAAAAAAAAATGGGCAGTATAGAACGTGTTAGATATGCGTGATGGAGAGTCTTCTATGCAGGTTTTGGGA
>NW_013574291.1:2236-3146 GCF_000499745.2 Eimeria mitis | reverse complement strand
AGCAGCAGCAGCAGCAGCAGCAGCGGGGGCGCTAACGTACGCAGCTCCTGGCCCTTGCTGGCGAAGATATCCCCTTACTTTCAGTCGGAGTGGAGTATGGCGCAGTTCAAGTCCGTAAACCCTAAACCCTAAACCCCAAACCCTAAACCCCAAACCCTAAACCCCAAACCCTAAACCCTAAATAGCATTGTAGGGTTCGTGTAAGCCGTCTTTTCTTTGCCACGACCAAAAGGAGGAAACCCTCGGAATACTTAAGAAGGTCTAAAGGGGAATTAGGGTTTAGGGTTTAGGGTTTAGGGTTTAGGGTTTAGGGTTTGCTGCTCAGGTTTCACTTTTCGGAGAACTTCGCAGCTGTCTGTGCATTCGGCCAGGAACCCCAAACCCTTTTAGGTGGGTTTAGGGTTTGTGGGCCCCGCCCGATGGTTTTTAAGGGTTTAGGGTTTAGGGTTTATAGTGTTTCATTAGGGTTTGCTGTTGAGGGTTTTAGGGTTTAGGGTTTATTACGGTTTGTGTGTACGGGTTCGCTATGCGTTGTTGTTGGGGTCGCCTGGATCTAGGGTTTAGGGTTTTCGGGGTTTGACTGTATGCTTTTTTGTTGAGGGTTTAGGGTTTAGGGTTTAGGGTTTTGGGGTGTATACGCAGCTCTGACCGCAGACGGGTGTTTTTATAAACTGAAGTTCGATGTTTCTCATGGGGGGCCGATGACGCGAGAAACGTTCTTGCGTTTGGCTGCTGAGGAGGGTTTGTAAACCCTAAACCCTAGATTAGGGTTTAGGGTTTAGGGTTTAGAGGGACTGTAAGCATAGATGTCGGGGTTGGGGAGCAGGTAAGCACACACACTCCACTAGGGTATAAACCCTAAACCCTAAACCCTAATTTTCCTCTCGAAAGCTTCAAAACCCTAAACCCT
>NW_013574291.1:1612-2168 GCF_000499745.2 Eimeria mitis | reverse complement strand
CAAAACCCTAAACCCTCATTAAGGTATTCCTCAAACCCTAACTGTCGTCTCTCGGAAACCCTAAACCCTAAACACCTAAACCCTAGCTGCGGTTTCGCGTAAACCCTAAACCCTAGCTAAGGTCCTCTAAACCCTAAACCCTAGCTGAGCTCTTGTTTTAAACCCTAAACCCTAGCTACAGGGTCTCTCCTAAACCCTAAACCCTAGCTGTAGTATTCTCTAAACCCTAAACCCTCGTTCAAATTATATCAGCCGCGTTTGCGGTTAGTTGGGCGTTTTGTCGCCGGTTCTTTTCCCTCTGCTGCTGCTGCTGCTGCAGCAGCAGCAGCAGCAGCAGCAGGAACAGCTGCAGCAGCAGCAGCAACTCCTCCTGGAGATACACTGCGAGGCCTTTCCTTTTTGCTTCTTTTTGCTGTCGGTGTCTCCGCAGCATCGTTGCTGCTATCCTTGCTGCTGCTGCTGCTGCTGCTGTTGCTGCTGCTGCTGCTGCTGCTGCTGCTGCTGCTGGGGGGTGCAGCAGCAGCAGGGGGTTGTGGGGCTGTCTCCTCCCCGTTGA
>NW_013574291.1:0-1595 GCF_000499745.2 Eimeria mitis | reverse complement strand
ACACACACACACACACACACACACACACACACACACACAAAGATTAGGTGTATGTCTAGGGTTTAGGGTTTAGGGTTTGGGGTTTGCTGCTGCGAGGTGTACGTACACCGCAACTCGCGAGACATACAAAGAAGGCCTCAACGACTCGCTGAGCTGCCTGTACACCCGAGCTGCCTATACACCCCAAAACCCTAAACCCTCAAAAGGGGAACCAGCGTACTTTGTTTGTTTGTTTTTAGCCTCGGCAGCGAGCAGACAGACGAACACCTAAACCACAACACCCCCAAACCCTAAACCCTAAACCCTAAACCCTCAACACCACTGAAAACCCTAGGAGACCACCTAAGCTGCTAACAGGCGCATACAGGCTGCCGCAGCGGCACGCCCCCAAACCCTAAACCCTAAACCCTAAACCCTCAACCAGACCTGTGCTGTCGCCAGAGCATCGAAGCCCGCCTCGTGGCTCCGCGTGTCAGGCAGCTCGTGGGGGACGTTCAGCTCCTGCAAGCCCACAAACCCTAAACCCTAAACCCTAAACCCTAAACCCTAAACCCTAGAATTTCCCCATTCATACCGAAAGCAACCCTAGCTCTTTATGATAAGAGCGTTAAACACCTCCGCCGCAGCAGCTGAGGTTCTAGGGTCCAGGCGCGGCCCTGAGCCTAGGGTTTAGTAGGGTTTAGGGTTTAGTAGGGTTTAGGGTTTAGGGTTTGTACCTTGAAGGAGAAGTCGAAGGCACTCTTGCGGCTGTCCGCAACCACAAAGCAGCAGCTCAGCCCCGGGATAGCCAGCAGGTGGTTTCTCAGTGCATGCAGCGAGGTCCTGTACACACAAACCCTAAACCCTAAACCCTAAACCCTAAACCCTAAACCCTCGCCAGACCCGAGCGCTGCAGCGCACATGCATGCGCTCTGACAGCCCCGCAACTGCTGCTTCTTAGGCTCCAGCATCAGCAGAGAAGAGGAGAACTACAGGAGCTTCAGGGTTTAGGGTTTAGGGTTTAGGATGCGTGGTCTGCGTAGCGTTCTAGGGTTTAGGGTTTAGGGTTTAGGGTTTACCTGCCGAAGGTGTTGCAGGGAGTGAGGTGGGTGGCTATGTACTTGGTGTCGAATACACCCCCACTAAAAAGCCTGCACACACAAACCCTAAACCCTAAACCCTAAACCCTAAACCCTAAAACACCATGCCGAGAACAAACCCTAAACCCTAAACCCTAAACCCTAAAACGACAACCATCACCTAAACCCTAAACCCTAAACCCTAAATCAAAACCCCCGACCTCCCCCCCAAAAAGAAGCAAATTGCCTGGTCTTCTTAAACACCAACCCCTCCCCCAACCCCTAAACCCTAAACCCTAAACCCTAAACCCTAAACCCTAAACCCTACCTATAAACTTCTTTAGCGAATAAGTTTATATTCTGCGGGATATCCTGAACGAACTTTTCTATTAAATGCAACAAATCAAGCAGCCCGTTGTGCAGCACAAGAGGGGCCTCAGATTCTATCAAAGCAGCAGCTAGCTGAGATAAACCCCCGCTGCTGCTGCTGCTGCTGCTGCTGCTGCTGCTGCTGCTGCTGCTGCTGCTGCTGCTGCT
>NW_013574290.1:1371-3237 GCF_000499745.2 Eimeria mitis | reverse complement strand
GACTACGACGTAGGGTTTAGGGTTTAGAATCTAGGGTTTAGGGTTTAGGGTTTAGGGTTTAGGGTTTACGATTGCTAGGGTTGTTGAGAGCTCATCAACCATAACCCCCAAACCCCCAGAAGTAGACCCAAAAAGAACACAGTGGTGTACAGACTACGACGAAGGGTTTAGGGTTTAGAATCTAGGGTTTAGGGTTTAGGGTTTAGGGTTTACGGTTGCTAGGGTTGTTGAGAGCTCGTCAACCATAACCCCTAAACCCCCAACAGTAGACCATTTGCCTAGCTCGGGGGCCACAAACACCAGCGGCGTGAGGCGGTTGCTTCGCAGCACCTGAAACAAAACCCTAAACCCTAAACCCTAAACCCTAAACCCTAAACCCTAAACCCTAGAGTCTGAAGGGTAGATGTGCGGCTAGAAGCGACGCCAAATGCGAGCCTTTAGGATGCAGGTAAACCGCAAACCCTAAACCCTAAACCCTAAACCCCTAACCCTAAACCCTAAACCCTAAACCCTAAACCCTAAACCCTTGCCTCTTTTGCAAGCATGAGGCCGCGGTTTGTCTTGCCGCCTCCTACTGGGAGACTTTCTCCCTCAACTAAACGCCGCAGCCGAGCGAAGAAGGAACAAGCTGCAGCAGCACACAAACCCTAAACCCTAAACCCTAAACCCTAAACCCCAAACCCTAAACCCTCAAGTTGTACGGGCGAGCATATCTCCACACACGAAAGAGACGAGGGTTTACTCATCTGTCTAAACCCTAACACAAAACCCTTGCGCCGCTTCGAGCTGAAGCAAGGGTTCCGTGTCAGGGTTTAGGGTTTAGGGTTTGAGATTAGGGTTTAGGGTTTAGGGTTTAGGGTTTAGGGTTTAGGGTTTTACCTAGCAATCCATCTTTAGCAAAGAGTTTCGACTCAACACAAATATCAAAAAGTGAGAGTTTATGCTTAGCTAGAAGAGGCCCTGCATCTGTTTTTTCCTTCTGCTGCTGCTGCTGCTGCTGCTGCTGCTGCTGCTGTTGCTGCTGCTGCTGCTGCTGCTGCTGCTGCTGCTGCTGCTGCCACTCGCGTGAGTTTCTTAGCGGCGCCCACGGCCAGCTGTCGCTGCCCCACATGGGGGTGTCGGTGATGAGCTCAGCATTGTCTAGAGAAGAGAAAAAGCAGCTGGTTGCTGCTGCTGCTGCTGCTGCTGCTGCTGTTGCTGCTGCTGCTGCTGCTTCTGGTGTTGTTGCTTCTGCTTCTGGGCTGCTGCTGTTGGGGGTCCCGCGCAGCCGCAGCAGCTGCTGCTGCGTTTGCCAGTCTGCTGCGAGGTGCTGCTGCTGCTGCTGCTGCTGCAGCTGCTGTTGCTGCTGTAATATCTGCTGCTGCTGATGGTGTAAGTTTCGCTGCTGCTTTGCTGCTGCTGCTGCTGCTGCTGCTGCTGCCTGGTGCTGCAGCAGCTTGCTGCGGTGGTCCAGTGCATAGCTCAGCAGCTCCAGCAGGTCTGCTAGGTTGTCTAGAGCGAAGCCCTCTCTCACAGCAAGACTCACCTGCTGCTGCTGCTGCTGCTGCTGCTGCTGCTGCTGCAGGGGAGCAGCAGCACGATGCAGCAGCTCAAGCACCAAGTTTGCATGCGGCCTGCGGGGGCGGCTGCTGCGGCGTGTTTGGTTGTCTTGGGTTTGTTCTGTACCTGTAAGAAGAGGTAAAGAGAATCTCCCCCTGCTGCTGCTGCTGCTGCTGCTGCTGCTGCTGCTGCTGCTGCTGCTGCTGCTGCTGGGTGTTAAGGGAAAGACAGGGACAGCTGGGGCTTGGTGCCGCATGCGCCGCAGCAGCACTTCAAGCCGCAGCAAAGAAGAACAAAAAAGAGAAGGATAGAGAGGGGGCAGACACA
>NW_013574290.1:1094-1326 GCF_000499745.2 Eimeria mitis | reverse complement strand
TGCTGGGTCCTCCCCATGCCAGCTTAGCTCTGTCCGCTTCAAGGGGCTGTGTGCTGCTGCTGCTGCAGCAGCAGCAGCAGCAGCAGCAGCAGCAGAACGGGCGTCGTCTTCGTTGCATGCGAAGGAGTAACTGCCCCTTCCTGCTGCATCTGCAGCAGCTGGAGCTGCTGCTGCTGCTGCTGCTGGTGCAGGCGCTGCTGCTGCACCACCACCACCACCACCAGCAGCAGCA
>NW_013574289.1:15617-17024 GCF_000499745.2 Eimeria mitis | reverse complement strand
AGCAACCATCATCATCCTCAGCATCCTCCTGCTGCTGCTGCTGCTGCTGCTGCTGCTGCTGCTGCTGCTGCTGCTGTCCCTCCTCCTCCTCCTGCTCCTGCTGCTGCTGCTGCTGCTGCTGTTGCTGCTGCTGCTGTTGCTGCTGCAGGGGTATATCTTCTGGCTGTGTAGAGACAGAGAGGACGAGTAAGAGTCTAGCTTCAGGTTGTTGTGTGTCTGTGTGGGGTATAGCAGCAGGTGTATATACAGCACAAGGCATGCGTTTAATAGTTTTATTTTTTTCGTTTTCGTTTTTTATTCTTTTATTTAGTTCTTTAGGTGTCTCCATCTGCTCAACAACAACAACCTTAAACCCTGAGTTCAATAAAAATATAATATAATAATCTAGAGACTGCTCAGGAAAACCACAATGAGGTTTGTCTCTGCTTTGCATCCATTGCAGCCCCAAAATATCTCTTGCTATGCATGCATCAATATAAAACAACTCATAAAAACGCCCGAGTTTATATAAAACTATTTTATCGTTATATTTTTTTTTTATATTCCAGTATTGTTCTAGCCCGGGTGTATAGTGAGGTGTACGATACAGTCTAGCGAGTGGGTGTTGAGGGTTTGGTGGGACCCATAGAGTTTCTGGGGTGTATAGGCAGCTACTATCTATTGCTTGATTTCCTTCTTTATCTTTTATATGCTCAGGATGGAGCCATAAAGGAAAAGAGAATAAACTTTTGTTTTTTATGTATTTATCTATATATACATTTATATATAAACTACCGGTACGCTCAGATATAGATGCAAATATACTACGTAAAGTACCTTCACTCATACTATCACTGCTGCTGCTGTTGCTGCTGCTGCTGCTGCTGCTGCTGCTGCTGAGGCTCAGTGGAACGGAACGGCCGATGCTTAGAGGCAACGGGATGCTGTCTCCTCCTGCTGCTGCTCCTGCTGCTGCTGCTGCTGCTGCTGCTGCTGCTGCTGCTGCTGATTCATCGAACGCCAGTGTCTCTATAGGCCCAGCGGGACCCTTCTGCTGCTGCTGCTGCTGCTGCTGCTGCTGCTGCTTCTTCTTCTGCTGCTGCTGCTGCTGCTGCTGTGTTTTGTCTGTCTCCTCATCTCCGTCTGTCTCCATATCTCCTTCTGCCTCCCCCGCAAACAAATCTGTCTCCTCCCCTGCTGCTGCTGCTGCTGCTGCTGCTGCACCTCCTGCTGCTGCTGCTGCATCACCTGCTGCTGCTGCTGCATCTCCTGCTGCTGCTGCTGCTGCTGCTGCTGCTGCTGGGGTTTGTTCATCATCTGAATCTAATGCTACTTTTTTGAGTCTCCTTCTTCTCGTGATTGTCTCCTCGCTGTCTCCCCACCCCATATTAGACAGTCTCCTTTTCAGACACATATCATCGTCATCCT
>NW_013574289.1:15374-15517 GCF_000499745.2 Eimeria mitis | reverse complement strand
GTCTGTCTCCTCATCTCCGTCTGTCTCCATATCTCCTTCTGCCTCCCCCGCAAACAAATCTGTCTCCTCCTCCGCTGCTGCTGCTGCTGCTGCTGCTGCACCTCCTGCTGCTGCTGCTGCATCTCCTGCTGCTGCTGCTGCAT
>NW_013574289.1:11113-11925 GCF_000499745.2 Eimeria mitis | reverse complement strand
TAGGGGGGGCCCCCGAGGAGGAGGGTACTGGGCCCCCCCCCCCTACCACAGAGAAAGAGACAGAGACAGAGACAGAGAAAGAGACAGAGACAGAGACAGAGACAGAAAAAGAAACTGCTTCGGCTCTTGGGGTGTACGCTTAGAGGGGCTGCCCCCCGGCTGCAGCAGAGGAGACATCCTGCTGTGGCTGGACGATGCAGGGTTGAGGATAGCACCAGAGCAGGTGCTGCTGCAGCAGCAGCAGCAGCAGCAGCAGCAGCAGCAGCAGCAGCAGCAGCAGCAGCAGCAGCAGCAGCAGCGGGAGCAGCAGCAGCAGCAGGAGGGGGAGGAAGAGGGGGAGGAGCAGCAGCAGCAGAAAAAAAAACAGCAGCAAGAAGATGACGAAGACGGAGACAGACTGTCCCCCCGCCCGCTGCCGCAGCAGCTCGGGGACGATGATGATGAGGATACTTTCTCTCAGCAGCAGCAGCAGCAGCAGCAGCAGCAGCGGGGAGGGGAGCGAGAGGAGGAGGAGGAGGAGCAGCAGCAGGGGGCTGAGGAAGAGGGGGATCGTCGGGATCGTGATGAGCAGCAAGACGAAGAACAGCAGCAGCAGCAGGAGCAGCAGCAGGAGCAGCAGCAGCAGCAGCAGCAGCAGTTTGCATGCGTGGTGCTGCACTCAAGAGAAGCAGCAGAAGGGGCCCAGTTTCGTCTCCATAGGAGGAGGATGGGGGAGAGAAAGATAGATGTTTTTGTTATACACCCGGGAGATATAGATCCGTTTATATATATAAAAAATAAAAATAAATATAAATATAAAAATAATTATATTT
>NW_013574289.1:10147-10748 GCF_000499745.2 Eimeria mitis | reverse complement strand
GGAGGAGACAGATATAGATATAATAGAGGCGGAGGAGGATACAGAAGGGTTCGTATTTTGTCTCCTTTTTGTCTCCTTTTGTCTCCTTTTTGTCTCCTTTTTTGTCTCCTTTTGTCTCCTTTTTTGTCTCCTTTTTGTCTCCTTTTTTTGTCTCCTTTTTTGTCTCCTTTTTGTCTCTTATTTGTTTGTTGTTTGTCTCTTCCTTGTCTCCTTTTTGTCTCCTTTTCTGTCTCCTCTTTGTCTCCTTTTTGTATCCTTTTTGTATCCTTTTTGTTCCATTTTTTGTCTCCTTTCTGTCTCTTCTTTCTTTCCTTTTCTGTCTCCTTTTCTGTCTCCTTTTTTGTCTCCTTTCAGTTCCCTTTTTGTCTCTTTTTTTGTTTCTTTTTTATCTCTTTTTTGTCTCCTTTCTGTCTCTCCCCTGTCTCCTTTCTGTCTCTTTTTCCGTCTTTTCTTTCTCTCCTCTTTCTCTCCCATTTCTATCTCCTTTCCCTTAATATTTATCTAATTATATTATAACATTCTATTATATATATAATATAAATATAAATATAAATATAAATATAAATATAAATATAAATATAAATATATTTGTATTGTGTAT
>NW_013574289.1:9069-10047 GCF_000499745.2 Eimeria mitis | reverse complement strand
TTTTGTCTCCTTTTTGTCTCCTTTTTTGTCTCCTTTTGTCTCCTTTTTGTCTCCTTTTTTGTCTCCTTTTGTCTCCTTTTTGTCTCCTTTTTTGTCTCCTTTTTGTCTCCTTTTTTGTCTCCTTTTTGTCTCCTTTTTTTGTCTCCTTTTTGTCTCCTTTTTGTCTCCTATTTGTTTGTTGTTTGTCTCTTCTTTGTCTCCTTTTTGTCTCCTTTTTGTCTCCTTTTTTGTCTCCTCCTTGTCTCCTTTTTGTCTCCTTTTTGTCTCCTTTTTTGTCTCCTCCTTGTCTCCTTTTTGTCTCCTTTTTGTCTCCTTTTTGTTTCACTTTTTGTCTCCTTTCTGTCTCTTCTTTCTTTCCTTTTCTGTCTCCTTTTCTGTCTCCTTTTTTGTCCCCTTTCAGTTCCCTTTTTGTCTCTTTTTTTGTTTCTTTTTTATCTCTTTCTTGTCTCCTTTCTGTCTCTCCCCTGTCTCCTTTCTGTCTCATCTTTATCTAATTATATTATAACATTCTATTATATAAATAATATAAATATAAATATAAATATAAATATATATTTGTATTGTATACAGGGGGGCCGTCGCCCCACACGATCCCGATCCCGATCCCGTTCCCCACAGTCATCATTATCTGTGGGGCGCCGCAGCCGCAGCCGCAGCCGCAGCCGGCGCAGCAGCAGCAGGAGCCGCAGCAGCAGCAGCAGCAGCAGGAGGAGAAGCACGAGAGGGAGGAGACGGTTGGGAGTAGCAGCAAGAGGGGGGGCCCCAGATGAACAGCTGCAGCAGATGCATAAAGAAAAGAGATGTATACCATGTAAACAAGTACTGAGGGGACAAAAATGTTTTTTAGGGATTGAGTGTCTCTTTTGTCATCACGCAGAACACGATCCCATGTTCTATCAACATAAAGAAGTAAGATAGCTTTGTCTCTTTTCTTTTTTCTTTTTTTTTTCTTTTTCTTTTTTTTTTCTCTTTTTTGTC
>NW_013574289.1:8779-8969 GCF_000499745.2 Eimeria mitis | reverse complement strand
TTGTTTTTTGTCTCTCTTTTGTCATCACGCGGAACATGACCCCATGTTCTATCAACATAAAGAAGTAAGTTTGTTTTGTTTTGTTTTTTTTTCTTTTTTTTTTCTTTTTTGTCTCTCTTTTGTCTCTCTTTTTGTTTGTCTTTTGTCTCTCTTTTTTCTGTTTTTTTCTCTTTTTTTTTCCCTTTTTTGG
>NW_013574289.1:7824-8593 GCF_000499745.2 Eimeria mitis | reverse complement strand
TTTTTTTTTTTTTTTTTTTTTTTTTTTTTTTTTTTTTTTGGTTGGCTTTTGTCTCTCTTTTGTCTCCTTTTTTTTCTTTTTTTCTTTTTTGTCTCTCTTTTGTTTGCCTTTTGTCTCTCTTTTTTCTTTTTTTTTTCTTTCTTGGTTGCCTTCTGTCTCTCTTTTGTCTCTCTTTTGTTTCTCTGTTTCCTCTTTTCTGCCTCTCCTTTGTCTCTCTTTTGTCTCTCTTTTGTCTTTATTTTTTCTTTTTCTTTTTTGTCTCCTTTTTGTCTTTCTTTTGTCTCCTCTTTATCTCCTTTTTGTCCCCTCTTTGTCTCCTTTTTGTCTCTCTTCTGTTTCTCTTTTGTCTCTTTATCGTCTTTTCGGTGTCTCCTTTATCTCTCTTTCTGTCTCTTTTCTTTGTCTCTTTTGTCTCCGTTTCTTTTTTTCTTTTTTCTCTTTTTATATCTGTCTCTGTTTGTTGTCTCCTTTTTGTCTCCTTTTTTCTTTTTGTCTCCTTTTGTTTTTTTCTTGTCTCCTGCTGTATTTGCTGCTGTCCCTTGTCATTTGTTTATCTGCTGCTGTTGTTGCTGCTGTTGCTGCTGCTGCTGCTGCTGCAGGTTGCAGCAGATGAAGCAGAAGTGCAGAGTCCTGCTGCTGCAGCAGCAGCAGCAGCAAAGGAGACAGACACGGAGAAGGAGAAAGAACCACAAGCAGCAGCAGCAGCAGCAGCAGCAACAGCAGCAGCAGCAGAAGGTGGTGACAGCCCCAGCAATGTCTCTGGTTCTCA
>NW_013574289.1:5956-6267 GCF_000499745.2 Eimeria mitis | reverse complement strand
TTTTTTTTTTTTTTTTTTTTTTTTTTTTTTTTTTTTTTTTTGGGGTTGTCTATTCATAGTACTACTGTAAGTTTTATTTTATTTTATTTTATTTTTTTATTTTTATTTTTTTTTGGGTTGTTTTGGTGGTTCTGATTTTGGTGTTTTTGTTAGTTTTATTGTTCTCTTTTTTCTTCTCGCTAGCTAGCTAGCTAGCTAGCTAGCTAGCTGGGTGTTGTTTTGATAGTGTTTGTGGTTGTTGCTGCTGTTGCATGCGTTGCTGCTGCTTTCTGTGTCTGCTGCTCCTCATCCCTGTTGTCCCCCCCGCCGCT
>NW_013574289.1:3670-5856 GCF_000499745.2 Eimeria mitis | reverse complement strand
TTTTTTTTTTTTTTTTTTTTTTTTTTTTTTTTTTTTTTTTCTGGGTTTGTCTTGGTGGTTTTTTTGGTGGTTCTGATTTTGGTGTTTTTTTTTTCGTCTTTTTCTTCTCTTTATTCTTCTTGCTAGCCAGCTAGCTAGCTAGCTAGCTAGCTAGCTGGATTGATAGCTAGATAGCTAGCTAGCTAGCTAGCTAGCCAGATGTTGTTTTGATAGTGTTTGTGGTTGTTGCTGTTGTTGCTGCTGTTGCATGCGTTGCTGCTGATCCCTTTTGCTGCTGCTTTCCGTGTCTGCTGCTCCTCATCCCTGCTGTCCCCCCCGCCGCTGCTGCTGCTGCTGCTGCTGCTGCTGCTGCTGCTGCTGCTGCTGCTGCTGCAGCCTTTGGACTTGCTGCCTAGTGAGGATGGAGAAGAGAATGGAGAGAAGAGCGGTGCAGCGGGGAAACCCCGTTTGGGTCTAGTCGGCGAAGAGGGGGTAAACCCTAAACCCTAAACCCTAAACCCTAAACCCTAGAAAACAGAATAAAGAATAAATAATAAAGAATAAAGAAAGAATTAATAAAGGAGACAGATAGAAACAAGAGAGAGAAAGAGAGAGAGAGAAAGATAGATAGATGGAGAGAAAATGATAGAGAAAGGAGTGCAGACAGAGACAGAAGAGATAGTGTTTATCTATCTTATAGATTTGTCTCCTTTTGTCTCTCTTTGTCTCCTTTTGTCTTTTTTTGTCTCTTTCTGTCTCCTTTTGTCTCTCTTTGTCTCTCTTTGTCTCCTTTTGTCTCCTTTTGTCTCCTTTTGTCTCCTTTTTGTCTCCTTTTGTCTCTCTTTGTCTCCTTTTGTCTCCTTTTGTCTCCTTTTGTCTCCTTTTGTCTCCTTTTGTCTCCTTTTGTTTCTAGTATGTCTCCTCCTGTCTCCCTTTGTATATAATGTATTTCTTTTTGTTTCTCTTTTGTCTCTTTTTATCTGTCTCCTTTTGTCTCTTTTTGATTTGTATTTTGTCTCTTTCTATCCTCTTTTTATTTCTTTTTGTCTCCTTTTCTCTCCCGCACATCTCTCTCTGTCTCCTTTGTCTCCTTTTCTCTCTCTCTGTGTCTCCTTTGTCTCTTTTTCTCTCTCTCTCACGTCTCCCTTTGTCTCTATGCATGCACAAATGTTATAAAACTCAGGAAATAGTATTTATGAATCCCCACATGACTGAGGCCCATAAATGGATGACAAAGAAACACGAAAAAGGAATATGTACAGCCTGTCGTTGTTTAACTGCTGGAAAAAGATGTCTCCCTGAACAAAACTGTCTCCAATGCCATCATTCCTCGCATCTTACACCCGAAATAGTATGTTTATATGTTTTTATTTTGTTTTATTTGTTTTTATTTTATTTTATTTGTTAGTTTTTGTTTTTTTTGGGTTAAAAATAAACATATACGAGAAAAAAAAAACTTTTTTGTGTCTCCCTGAACAAAACTGTCTCCAATGCCATCACTCCTCGCATCTTACACCCGAAATAGTATGTTTATTTTATTTTATTTGTTTTTATTTTATTTTATTTGTTGGGTTTTGTTTTTATTTTTTTTATTTATATAAAATAAACGTAGTACGAGAAAAAAAAAACTTTTTTGTGTCTCCCTGAACAAAACTGTCTCCAATGCCATCATTCCTCGCATCTTACGCCCGAAATAGTATGTTTATATGTTTTTATTTTATTTTATTTTATTTTATTTGTTTTTATTTTATTTTATTTGTTGGGTTTTGTTTTTATTTTTTTTATTTATATAAAATAAACGTAGTACGAGAAAAAAAAAACTTTTTAGTGTTTACCTGAGCAGAACTGTCTCCCTAAAATAATATTTTTATGGTATTGAATATAATTATTTTATTTTTATTTTATTTTTATTTTATTTTTATTTTATTTTTATTTTGTTTTTATTTATTTTATTTATAAAAAATAAATATAGTGGGAGAAAGAAGCAGCTGTTTATTGTTTACCTGAACAAAACTGTCTCCAGTGTATCTCTCTCTAGATATAAATATATTTTTTTTTCTCTTTTTTTTTATTTATTATTATAATAAATAAATAATAATAAATATATATTTAATATATATATATTATTTATATTATTTATTTATTATGGTAAGCTGTATTTGTTTATCTGTGTGTGTATTTATATTTATCTCTTTATCTCTTCTCTC
>NW_013574289.1:2560-3636 GCF_000499745.2 Eimeria mitis | reverse complement strand
AAAAAAAAAAAAAAAAAAAAAAAAAAAAAAAAATAAAATAAAATAAAATAAAATAAAATAAAAAATAAAAAAACAAAATATATATTAATATATAATGAGTGTGTGTATGTGTGTGTGTATACAGCAAGAAGCAATGAAGAAAGAAGCGGAGAGTATCCAGCAGCAGGTACTAGAGAAGCATAATTCAGGTGTATGTACACCTTGTTTATATTATTTTTCTTCTTCTTTAGGTTGCCCCAATCGAGAGTTTTGTATATATTGTCATCATAATATACATAAAGACAAAAGCAGCAATAAATATTATTTGTTGCTGCTGCATCAGCAGCATCTCTGTCTCCCTTGTGCCCCCACACATAGCGGAGAGGCTGGGTGTTTAGGAGACAGCTGCTCTTACTGCCATCACCCCACACATGCAGACAAAACAAATAAACAAAGATATTTTTCTTTTGTTTTGCATGCACGGGGTGTATGTAGACCTTGTTCTCTATTTCTTGTTGGTGCATGCACAAAAGACAGTCTATCTTGTACCTTCTGCCACCACGAGGACCATAGAAATCCAGCTGCTGCTGCTGCTGCTGCTGCTGCAGCAGCAGCAGCAGCAGGACCACCAGGGGCACCACCACCTGCAGCACCACCTCCTGCTGCACCTCCTCCTGGGCCCGCTCCTCCTCCTGCTGCTCCGCCTCCTCCACCTACTGCTGCTGCTGCTGCTGCTGGTGCTGCTGCTGCTGCTGCTCCCCCACCACCTCTTCTCCCTGGGGGGCCCCTCATTGCCCCACCTGCTGCAGCAGTACCCAGGCCGAGGGTACTGATGCCGCCAGGGGGGCCCCCCCCTGCTGCTCCTCCTCCTGTTATAGGGTACCCTTCTCCTTTCTTTCCTATGGGGCCCTTCGTGGGGGCCCCCCCAAGGGGGCCCCCCCTCATCCTTGCTGGGCCAGGTAGGCCTTCGCCGCTGCCTCTGCCTCCTGCAGCAGCAGCAGCAGGAGCAGCAGCACCACCACCAGCAGCGCCACCAACTGAACCTCTTATTCTTTCTCCTCCTCGCAGCAACAATACAGACCATGCAGCAACTCCTA
>NW_013574289.1:1921-2460 GCF_000499745.2 Eimeria mitis | reverse complement strand
TGCTGCAGCAGACGTCGCGAGGGGCCCTGATGCTGTGCTGCCTCCAAGCAGCAGCAGCAGCAGCAGCAGCAGCAGCAGCCATGCGGAGGGTGCTGCAGCAGCTGCTGCAGGGGATCCATCTGCTGCTGCTGCTGCTGCTGATGGCGGTGCAGCAGCAGATGATGCCCCTCCACCAGACAGTATAGAAGCAGCAGCAGCAGCTTATGCTGCAGCGCAGCAGAAGAAGTTGCAGCAGCAGCAGCAAGGGGGTGCGGGACCTGCTGCAGCAGGTGCTTCTCCTGTTGCTGCTGCTGCAGCAGCAGGAGCACCCTGGGGGGGCCCCCCTGGCAGCAGCCATTGGGGTTCAGGTCCTATGGGTTTATGCATGGTGGGGGGCCCCCCTCAGTATTTCCCTGTGGGTGGGGTACCGCATGCAATGGGGGCCCCCATGGGGGCCCCCATGGGGCCCCCCATGGGGCCCCCGGGGGGCCCCCCTATGATGATGCAGGGGGCCCCCATGATGCAGCCAGGAGGAGGGTTCTTCATGGGGGGCCCCGGGC
>NW_013574289.1:1521-1841 GCF_000499745.2 Eimeria mitis | reverse complement strand
CCCATGGGGCCCCCCCACAGCAACGAGCAGCAGCAGCAGCAGCAGCAGCAGCAGCAGCAGCAGCATGAAGGACAAGATACAACACCTAAACACCCACCCCCTCCTCTTGGTGGTGTTACTATATTGCCTCCTGCTGGCATGCAGCAGCAGCAGCAGCAGCAGCAGCAGCAGCAGCAGCAGCAGCTTCACCACCCCCACCAGCAACCACCTCCTCACCCACCGCAGCCCCCGCATCCTCATCCACATGTGCTGCAGCAGCAGCAGCACCACCTGCAGCAGCAGCACCACCACCACCTGCAGCAGCAGCAGCAGCAGCAGCA
>NW_013574289.1:620-1484 GCF_000499745.2 Eimeria mitis | reverse complement strand
CAACCACCACAACCACCCCAGCCCCCTCATCCTCCCCCCCACCTGCATCTGCAGCAGCTGTCACCGCAGCAGCAGCAGCAGCAGCACCAGCAGCAGCTGCTGCTGCAGCAGCAGCAAGGAGGTTTACGCAGTACCCTCGGCTCCCCCTCACACATGGGGGGCCCCCAAATACTGAGGCCCCCGAGGCCCCCCCCTCCTGCTGCTGCTATGGATGGGCACAGCAGCATGCAGCAGCAGATTGCAGTAGCAAGAGAAGCAGCAGCAGCAATAGGCAGCAGCAGCAGCAGCAGCAGCAGCGGCTGGGGTGCAGCAGCAGCAGGCACAGTACCCCCACCACCCCCCCCTGTACCACCCCCAGCTCCTGGCAGCAGCAGCAGCAGCAGCAGCAGCAGCAGCTCGGGGGTTGGTGCTCGCATGCAGCAGCAGGAAGCAGCAACAGGAGCAGCAGCAAGTGGACAGACGCAGACAGGGAATGCAGCAGCAGGAAGACCCTCGATGTCGCCTGCTGCTGCTGCTGCTGCTGCTGCTGCTGCTGCTCTTGCTGCTGCAGCATTGGCTGCACGCAGAAAGGGAGATGCAGCAGCAGAAGCAGCAAGACAGCAAGCAGCAGCAGCAGCAGCACAGGTTGAAGCATCTGTGTTGGGCCAGCAGCAGCAGCAGCAGCAGCAGCAGCAGCAGCAGCAGCGGAGTCACCCACGGCTGCCTGCAAGTGTAATAGCAGCAGCAGAAGCAGCAAAAGCAGCAGCAGCTAAAATATCTGCTGCTATGGCCAGCAACCTGAAGCCTTGAGGGGCCCCCTGCATGCATGCATGCGTTCTTCTCTCTCTCCCTGAGCTGCTGCTGCAGCAGCAGCTGCAGCAGCAA
>NW_013574289.1:0-520 GCF_000499745.2 Eimeria mitis | reverse complement strand
ATGGCCAGCAACCTGAAGCCTTGAGGGGCCCCCTGCATGCATGCATGCGTTCTTCTCTCTCTCCCTGAGCAGCTGCTGCAGCAGCAGCTGCAGCACGAGCAGCAGCAGCTGTAGCAGCAGCTGCTGCAGCAACAGCAACTGCTGTTGCAGCAGCTGCAGCAGAAGCAGCAGCAGCTGCAGCAGAAGCAGAAGCAGCAACAGCTGTAGCAGCTGCTGCAGCAGCAACTGCAGCAGAAACAGTAGTAGCTGCAACTGCAACAGAAGCAGCAGCAGCAGCAGCTGCTGCTGCAGCAAGAGCAGCAGCAGCAGCAGCTGCTGCTGCTGCTGCTGTATTGAGGCATTGACAGCGAAAACTTTATTGTATTTGTTTAGCTTACTGAAAATATATAAAATAAAAAACATAAATAAAAAAAAAATAAAATATATAAATAAAAAATAAATAAACTATATACATAGAAAATAAATAGAATATATAAATAAAAAAATATATAAACAAAAAATAAATAAAATATATGAATAA
>NW_013574287.1:1592-3148 GCF_000499745.2 Eimeria mitis | reverse complement strand
ACAGAAACAGGCAAGCAGAGACAGCTCGGAGGACCGCATGCTGAGGCAGCTAGCGGTCTTCTGAGAGGCTTCCTGGCCGCTAGGGTGTCGAGTTTACACCGCGTGTACACCGCGCGTTCTCTGGCGGCCGTGTGCGGAGTGACCAGTGTATGTACACCTGAGACTGCGCACGTAGTCTGCAGCCGTTCGATCCCAAAGTTTTTGTTCAGAGAAAACAGGGGCCAAAGGGGAAAGAAGGGAACCCCTTAACTCAACATGACTCAAAAGCTTCTACAGGAGACGGACCGGGCCGATGCGTAGCAGCGTTTGGTGTTCCCTGCGCGCCACGTGGCCACAGTAGCAACGGAAACACCAAACTTTACTTTAGCGGTCACAAATAAAAGCGAGAAAATGCCTTAAGAGTTTGTAGCCTGCTGCTGCTGCTGCAGCACAAGCTTCAACAGGACAAGTTCTTTCCTGCACGGGTGCCTGCTGGGGCAACGGATTCTACACACTCAGCTCCAATTAGGACTGAGGGCACCAAAGAGCATCAGGCGGTGTAGACCCCCTACAGGTTGGCTGAGGGGGATCTACGGTCCATGGGCACGAAGGGTCGAGGCCTGGGGCCCTTGTAGATAGACGTGGGCCGAATGAGTTTGTTGACAGCGCGCTGCTCCAGCACGTGTGCCGCCCAGCCAGCGGTCCTCGCAATGGCAAATAGAGGTGTGAAGAACCGAATGGGCACCCCGCACCTACAGCAACAGCAGCAGAAGCAGAAGCAGCAAAGGATCAGCTGCCAGAAGAAGGGCTGTCTGGGCCTGCTATAGACGCTGCGGAGCAACGGGAGCTGCAGCTGAAGCAGCAGCAAGAACAGCAGCAGCAACAGCAGCATTCGTTCGCCTGACTGCTTGTATGCAATAGCTGCTGAGAAGTCGACGTTTGGATGCATGTTTTTCCTCTTGAGCATGTGCTCCTCGATGAAAGCCCCAATCCGCACCAACTCCGGGTCGGAGTGGGGCAGGCGGGCGCCTGCCAGGGCCTCAGCCAGCTGGCGCATCAAGGGGGCCCTAGGGTCTCCGTCTTTGTACATTCGGTGTCCAAAGCCCATAACCAACTCCCGACGAGCAAAAGCTTCCTCCAGCTGCAGAAAAACACTGTTAACACGCAGAGAGCTGTGACCAGCCACAGCGCATATCGCCTACAGGGGCGCAGCAGCAACAGCAGCAGCAGCAGCAGTAACAGCAACAAAGGGCAAACGGGAGCTCATAAGCTGCAGCAGTGCAGCAGTGGTCTTTGTACCCGTTGCTTCGCCTTTTCAATGGAGGTCAAGGGGAGCAGCATCTCCAGAGCTGCTTGGTTGGCGCCCCCGTGCAGAGGTCCCTTCAGTGTCCCTATTCCCGAGCAAATGCAGCTGTACATGTCGCTGCGAGTCCCAGCAGTCACGCGGCACGCGAAGGTCGACGCTGCAGCAGCAGCAGCAGCAAAGGCAGCAAGAAACAATAAATGTCAGAGGCACCAAAACAAGCAGTAGAAGGAGCCTCGCCTAAAAACCACTGCTCTACGCACAATAACGCCAG
>NW_013574287.1:0-1216 GCF_000499745.2 Eimeria mitis | reverse complement strand
CAGTAGTTCAAGGCGACTGGGAAGCCACCAATGAGACGAATAGCAATCTGCAGAAAAACAAGACACGAACGGACCACCTTTGTTGGTGCTGCTGCTGATGCCCCTCTCGTTGTTCAGAGTCGGTGCTTGCATGCGTCATCGGTGTCAGTGGGCCGAGCCCCTGCTGACTGTTTTGCGAATAAACCAGATACAAAAACCGACGTTCTAAGCTTGGCTACGCAGAATAACGCACGTCGACTTGTTGTTGCGGTGGATTGGTTTCCTGCTCTAGCGTACCCAGGACGGAACAGGCCGTCCTCAAGACATCCTGCAGCGCAGAAAGCACACAAGGCGCAGATTAGGGAACCTGCGCACTAACACATCCTCCAGTTGCAACAGTTACTGCAGCTGATCTCCGAGCTGTCGCTATGTCAGAGGGTGAAGCTTCTGAACACCGCTTCCTGTGAAGCTCTCCTACCATGGGATGGGCTTCTTTCGGTATTTGTTTGAGAACTGTTAGGAGCTGAGGTGGCAGCTGCCTCGCCCTGTAGAGTTTCTGCTTTAGGATCGCCAGCTGTTGGTGGTTTGGCAGCTCGCCGAGCAACAGCAAATGTACCACCTCCTCGAAAGTTGCTTCTCGGGCCAAGTCCACGACATTGTATCCTCGATAGTTCAGCCCTTTGCGGAAACAACCAAGCATATCATGACCCTACCCGTCGTCAATATTAGTGCAAGTCATATTTATAGTTCTGGGTGCTGTACTACTACATTCACAGTTTCGTGCTGTTCAGCAAACGAGTTAGAGGCCACGCGCGGTTGGCGCAAAACCAAGACAGGATCGAAAAGCGCTAACGTACCGCTCCCCAGCGCCACAGTGCAGATAGACGATTCTCCAGCGACGACTCCAGCGAGGCCCCCCGACGAAGTTCCCTTAGGCGCCTCTTTTGAAGGCTGTTTGCTAGAACTCGTCGGTGGGGGGCCCCTGCGCTCGCGCTTCTGCCGTGGTGAGCTCGCGTCCAACGCAGCGGACGACGACATAGGAGGCCCCATGGCTAAGAATATAACTGCAGTGGGTACGCACAGGCACCGCAGGATTTGCTCTGGTTGGCGGGTTCAGGTGGCGGACGGTCAGTTCAAGTGACCTTTGCAAAGGGCAGGGACCTCGGCGAATTTCATCGTTAGGGCGGGGCCCTTAACCCAGCCCTCTTGCTTTCACAAACGTGCTCACCTTATTTTT
>NW_013574286.1:2689-3148 GCF_000499745.2 Eimeria mitis | reverse complement strand
TCTGCAGTCGGGTTGCAGGTTGAGATATTTGCTTCGTATCTACGCCGCCATACTATTTTCCGCCGCTTTCGTTCTTTAGAGCCCCCCATTCTGCGGAGGGGATATTCCAGGCGTCGAAGTGGGACTGCGACGCTGGGTTTGCAGTTGGCGCAACAACCGGTGTTAGTGGCGGAGTGGGATTATGGATTAATGAAAACCAGATTCACTTCTCAGTGGGTATGAGAGAATGGAGAGTGGAGGCTTTTCGAGCAGCGCAGTTGGGCCCTATGTGGAGGCAGCAGATGCACTTTCTGTCGCTCCAACTAATGCACAAGCGCCGGAGCTGTCGTCAGGTGGTGGATCTCTTCTGCGGGCTCACTCTTGTACACGCGCATTCATAGCTGCATTGGCCTCTGTAACTGCAGCAGTGTTGTTAATATCCATTTGCAGCCGAGCTCAGTTGTGGAACCATGCAATGCG
>NW_013574286.1:0-2674 GCF_000499745.2 Eimeria mitis | reverse complement strand
GCCGGCTGTCTGCCGGTGAGGGAAGGAAGCGTGGATTTGAAAGCTTGTGTGAGAGCGATTCGGATGAGGCATCAGCATGGTTGGACTCTGATAGTGATCATGATGCCTCAGCTTCGACTGTGCCCCCAGCTAAACAGCCGCGCAGTGGGCAAGAGCTACACGAGAGCTCCAGCTTACCCGTAACCCAACAGCAGTCCATATCCCCGCAAATGGCCCCTAGTGCGTCTGCCTTGCCTGGCACACATTCTCTGAGAGCTTCGCCGGTTGCCTTATCCGATCCCACACATTGGGGTGCCAGCCACAGTCAGAAAGAGGTCGATGCCGCCGATGCGCTGCTGGAGCTGTCAACGAGTACTTCGTCTGTGGAGGCCGCCGGTGGCGGGGCCCGAGAACAAGGTGGGGAAGAGCCTCAACCGTCAACGTCTGCCGAATCAACGCAAAGTGCTCGCCGTTTGCGAAAACGTCTTCCTGCAGCTGAACGCGCTGCAGCTGAGGTATCAGCTGCTATTGCTCTGGGGAATTTGCCCACTTCAAGTCACCCGTTTGTTCGTCTACCGGTCGTAGACCAATCTAAACTTTTGAGAAGTTTCAGCACCACAACTGCTGTATGTGAAGGCTGGCTTACGGTAAAGCCGACCCTTTTGCTGTCTCGGGCGCGCGAGCACCTTGCAAAGCCCTCACTCACCCCCGAGGAAATGGAAAAGCTAACCTACGATGCTGAGCGGTTGTGCAAGTATATTGTGCACGCTACGTCCCCGGACAAACATGCTCCTTCGCGTATTGTTGCGGAGTACCTAGGGCTCCAATTCCTGTGTATGGACGTAATTGTGGCAACTCTGCAGTTACTGGGGGAACCGGCGAGAGGACCCTGGTGGGAGAGAGTTACTGGCAAGATCCGTCTTGACTTCTCTAGCCAGTGGCAACTGCTTGCTCCCCCGAATGCTCCCGCGAAAACTCACTATAGCAATGTACTTTGTCGGGAGCTTAATTTGGCGTTGCGACTTTTAATGACAGGAAAGCGCCCTTCAGACGTCGACCTTATCAAGATTAAACGGATGCTTTTCTGCTCGCAACTGTCTCCGCGGCGCTTTAGAGGTAGCGAATTTGATGCCTGGCGAAATGACGGCAAACCCTTTTGTAGCCCAAAAGGTCCCGCCTGACGGCCTACGGGAGCTACCACCCTCGTTGCGCGTACTGCGTTGGGTTGAAGAGCGCAACGAGGTAAGTTATTTCAGGCAGCTTACCTCGAAATTAAGGGCCTGGTCACCGTCTTCCAGTCTTGCGACCCTTGGGAAACGATCCCGTCTTCTTGCAGTGCAATACGGATGTATTTCAAGATCTTAAACGAGTTACATCGTTCGAGCTCTACTGCAATTCGAGGACTTAGGCAACTTGACTGCCAGCAGCTTTTGTGGAGACTCTGGGGCCAGACCAGTTTTGCCAGGGAGCCTCTTACATTGTTGGCATTTGCGGCGATAGCTCTGAAAGGCCACTCAATCTGCCAAGGACGATAAGTACAGTCGACTTGCGTACAGCCTGCAGGCATTATCCCAGAAGTATCGAGCGGAAAGTACAGGTCGCTCGCCATGCTTTGAAGTGGAGACAGTTGGCCGTTTCTTTTTTCTAGCTGGAGTCTGTGTTTTCGTCGGGGTTAGCTTGAGGAGGTAGCAATCATCCAGGTGAAGGAAGAGTCCGACTTTTGTTTGGTCTTGCGGCACGCTCGGAGGCGCCTTGAACGTGAAGGAAGTTCTTAGCGCACCAGTCAGTGTTGTTGCAGCTTTGTCTGTGTTCAGTTGGTGCATGCATTTCTACTTACGAGCCAGTTGGCTACTGAGGGCTCAAAACGGACATAACAATTGTTAGCAGTTTTAGTGCATGCATGAAGAGGAGGCTTGGTTATGCTTACATATAGGGGCGCTTTGCAGCAAGTGTTGCAGCAAGGTGTGATGCAGCTCTTGGCAGTCTACCTCAACTCCCCGCCAGGCCTAGGCGCTTACGCCGCCACGCCCAAGCCAACTGCAGACTGGCGAGGAAATCATCTACTGTTTGGAAACCCGTACCGCATGTTTTATTCAACTCGGTTGCAACTTGCTTCGGTCCTCGTCTGAGGGTCAGGACCCATTACAACCACAGCAGCGTGCTATTACCAGTCGCAAGAAACTAAATCTGTCGGCTATAGCAAGATGATCAAGTTGGCGACATTCTATATGCAGTCGACAGTTTCACTGAGGAAAGTGAGATAGTGCACAGCTAGGTCATCAACAGGCAGCTAAGGCAAAGCCGCTCTAGAGCCTTGCCATTTCCTAGCGAAACGAAAGACCAAAGAAAGAGATGGAAGGCGACGTAGCCAATAGCTGGAAGGGGTGGGGTTGGCAGGAGGGTGGATGACGCAGCAAGCCTGAATGTGAAGAGGGCTCTTCTGCCGATTGATAGTTAGCAGAGCTCGGCGAATTGTCGAAGTTCAGAAAAAGCTACATACGCTCCCAGAGGGAACGGGCCTTTTAGAGCCACGCCTTTCCAGAGTTGTGTACAAATGAACCTGAGAGCAAACGCGGGCCGGCGGAAATCGACGTTCAAGGCCCAGTCAACACCAGGAAGGCGTGCCGTAGCCGCACACTTGAGGTTTGGAAAGTTCGTCTTCTCTAGTGTCGACGATCCCCCAAGTATTTACGCT
>NW_013574285.1:497-2838 GCF_000499745.2 Eimeria mitis | reverse complement strand
ATTATTTGTTTATTTATTTTTTATTTATTTATTTTTTTTTTTTTTTATTTTTTATTTATTTTATTATTTTTATTTATTTATTTTATTATTTTTATTTATTTATTTATTCATTTATTTATTTTATCCTTCTCATTATTTATTTAATTATTTTATTGTTCTTGTTTATTTATTTATTCTACTTTTGTTTATTTATTTATTTTACTGTTTGTGTGTATTTATCTATTTTATTTTCCTTATATATATATTTATTTATTTATTTTTATTTACATATTTATTTTATTTTATTCATTTTATTTTATTTTTTTATTTATTTATTTATAAATTTTATTGCTCATACAAATGCATCCGATTGCTCAGCGTGATATTTCTCTCCTTGCTGCTGCTGCTGCTGCTGCTGCTGCTGCTGCTGCTGCTGCTTCTGCTGTTCCTGCTGCTGCTGTTGCTTCTTCTGCTATTCCTGCTGCTGCTGCTGCTGCTGTTCCTGCTTCTGCTGCTGTTGCTGCTGCTGCTGCTGCTGCTGCTTCTGCTGTTCCTCTTCTGCTGCTGTTGCTGCTGCTGCTGCTGCTGCTGCTTCTGCTGCTGCTGCTGCTGCTGCTGCTGTGTGTTTGTGCTGCAGCTTGCTGCTGAATTAGAGTGCATGCGTGGTTGTCTTCACCGTGTAATATATTTGAGGGGTGTGGGGTGTCTATACACTGCAGCAGCAGCAGCTTGTCTTTATAAAACAGCAGCAGCAGCAGCAGAAATAAATAATAAATGTTTTTCTTTGTTGGGGCCCCTGGGGGCCTACACGCAGCACCCCACACATAAACTATATAAAAATACACAAGCTGCTCATCTCTATCTCCTCAATAAACATAAACTGCTCCTCTCTATATTCCATTCCCTACAAAAAGAACAAATATAAAAACTTTTTATTTTATTTATTTTGTTTATTTTATTTATTTTATTTATTTTGTTTTTTTTATTTTATCTCCTTAATAAACATAAACTGCTGCTTTCTATATTCCATTCCCTACAAAAAGAACAAATATAAAAACTTTTTATTTTATTTATTTTATTTATTTTATTTATTTTATTTATTTTGTTTTTTTTATTTTATCTCCTCAATAAACATAAACTGCTTCTCTCTATATTCCATTCCCTACAAAAAGAACAAATATAAAAACTATTTTATTTATTTTGTTTTTTTTTTTCTTTTTATTTTTTTTTATTTATTTTATCTCCTTAATAAACATAAACTGCTCCTCTCTATATTCCATTCCCTACAAAAAGAACAAATATAAAAACTTTTTATTTTATTTATTTTGTTTATTTTATTTATTTTATTTATTTTGTTTTTTTTATTTTATCTCCTCAATAAACATAAACTGCTCCTGTCTATATTCCATTCCCTACAGAAAGAACAAATATAAAAACTTTTTATTTTATTTTATTTTTATTTTATTTGTTTTTTTTTATTTATTTTATTTTATTAGTAAACATAAACTGCTCCTCTCTATATTCCATTCCCTACAAAAAGAACAAATATAAAAACTATTTATTTATCATTTTATTTATTTTATTTATTTTGTTTTTTTTATTTTATCTATTTAATAGACATAAACTGTTCCTCTCTATATTTAAATCCCTACAAAAAGAACAAATATAAAACTTATTTATTTATTTATTTTAGTTTTTTTATTTATTTAATTTCTTTTATTTATTTTATTTTATTTTATTTTATTTTATTTATTTTATTTGTTTTATTTATTTTGTTTTATTTATTTTATTTTATTTATTTTGTTTAATTAGGTATCTTTGGTTTCTGTCTTTTCTTTATACACCCTAAACCCTAAACCCTAAACCCTAAACCCTAGAAATATAAAAAAAAAGAAAACAACAGCAAAAAAGAAAAACCGAGATAAATACAGATGCTTACTCCTCCTGCTGTTGCTGCTGCTGTTGCTGATGCTCCTGCTGCTGCTGCTGCTGCTGCTGCTGTTCCTGCTGCTGCTGCTGCTGCTGCTGCTGCTGCTGCAGCTCTACAAGCAACGGCAGTGTTTCATCATACTCCTTGGCGTTATACATTTATAAATAAATATATATATTTACATTTATTTATTTATTTATATTTATTTATTTATTTATATTTATTTTATTTATTTATTTATTTTATTTTATTATATTAATCGGCTTCAGTAACAACGGGCAGAGCTGTGTCTTTTCTTGCCTTTGTTTCTTTTTTTTTCGTTTCTTTGTCTTTTGTGTTCTTTATCTTGCTTCTGTATATATATATACGTATGTATATATATATATATATATATATGTATATATATATATATATATATGTATATATATATAG
>NW_013574285.1:0-245 GCF_000499745.2 Eimeria mitis | reverse complement strand
TTATTTATTTATTTATTTATTTATTTTTTTTTTATAGTATTGGTAGCAGCGGCAACTGAGCGAGTTTGTGTTGTAAATAAAGAAAAGAGTAAAGAAACTAAAAAAAGAAAAAAAATAAAAATTAAAAAAATAAAAAAGAAGAGAGAAAAGAAAGAAAATAAAAAAGAAAGAAAAGAAAGAAAAAAAAAATAAAAAAAAGAGAAAAAGAAAAAGGGTGGGGTTGTTGTTACTCTACTGTTGCTGCT
>NW_013574284.1:1319-3148 GCF_000499745.2 Eimeria mitis | reverse complement strand
GCTGCTGCTGCACCACGTAGTGATACCGGCACAGCTGCAGCAGCAGCAGCAGCAGCAGCAGCGCCGGACTTTGCCGTTGATCTCATTACTACCCTCTATAAGGGCATTCTTGGCGCTGCTGATGACCTCTGCAGCAGCAGCAGCAGCAGCAGCAGCAGCAGCAATAGCTGCAGCAGCGGCAGCGCGGAAATGTGCCGAGCAGGGCTGCAGCACATGGCAGCAACAGCAGCAACACTTGCAGCAGATATGATGCCGGCGGAGCTGCACGACGCGCTGCAGCAGCTGGCTGCGCTGTCATCTGGGGCAGCAGCAGATAGCAGCAGCAACACACACACACCTGCAGCAGCACAGCAGCAGCAGCAGCAGCAGCAGCAGCAGCAGCAACAGCAGCAGCAGCTACCGCACGCTCCCGGCATACCCGTCCCTTTTCTTAGCCTGGATGGCCCTGATATCTGTGTGCACTTCACACCAGCAGCAACTACAGCAGCAACAGCAGCAACAGCAGCAGCAGCAGATGCGGCCTCAGAGATAGAAGAAAGAGCAGCAGCAAAGACAGTAGGAGGGAAAGCTGCAGACCTACCAGCAGCATCCAGCGCCTCTGGCGATGCAAGCGGGCCTGTGCAGCAGCAGCAGCAGCAGCAGCAGCAGGTGGAGCAGCAGCAAGAGTCGCAACAGCAGCAAGAGCAGCAGATGCTGCAACTGAATGAGCAGCAGCTGCGTCTGCTTTGTGCTGCTGTTGCTGTGCTGCATGATGCAGCAGCAGAGGAGCTGCGGGCCTTCTGGGAGGCCTCACCGCATCTGCTGCAGCAGGTGCAGCGAGCTGCTGCAGCAGATGCAGCAGCAGCAGCAAGCAGCAGCGGCAAGCAGCAACATAAACCCACAGATCTGCTGCTGACAACATGCAAGGAGGGGCCTGCTGCTGCTGCACTGCAGCAGCTGGAGCAACTCGCAGGCGGACGGAAGAACCTGCTGCTGCTGCTGGGTCTTAGGCCAGCAGCAGCAGCAGCAACAGCAGCAGCAGCAGCAACAACAGCAGCAACAGCAGCAGCAGAAATGGAAAGCAGCACATGCGCATCGAATGTGCCTGAAGAAAGACAAAATGTTCGTGCCGACGCCGCCACTTCAGCAGCAGCAGGCACGGCAGCAGCAGCAGCAGCAGCAGAGCCGACAGCAGCAGCAGCAGCTTCAGCCCCTCGCGTTGTATCTTTAGCAGATATTAAAGACATCTTCCTGCTGCAAGACATGCAGCAGCAGCAGCAGCAGCAGCAGCGGCGGAGCAGCAGCGCCGCCACCGTGTCGGTGGTTTCTGTGGGCTCAAGCGTCGGGACCTCCCCAGCAGCAGATACAGCAGCAGCAGCAGCAGCAGCAGATGGCCCTGGCGCTGCATCTTCGACTCCAGCAGCAGCAGGAGCAGCAGGAGCAGTACCCACAGCAGCAGCAGCAGAAGAGCGGACGGGGCTGCAGCAAGTGGCGCTGCAGCTGCAGCAGCTGCATGCAGCAGTCCGAGAGGAAACACGCAAGCTGCAGGAGCTCTCCTCTTTCTACGATATGTTTGCTGCTCAATCTCTTGGCATTGCTGCAGATACACCGTAGCAGCAGCAGCAGCAGCAGCAGCAGCAGCGTAGCAGCAGCAGCAGCAGCGTAGCAGCAGCAGCTGCTGCTGCTGCGACACGCGCATCAAACGCGTTGCTGATTTGATGGCAGCAGCGGCTGCTGCTACGAAAGCAGGTATACTTGCTCCTGCAGCAGCTGCTGTAGCAGCAGCAGCNTGGCAGCAGCGGCTGCTGCTACGAAAGCAGGTATACTTGCTCCTGCAGCAGCTGCTGTAG
>NW_013574284.1:0-1306 GCF_000499745.2 Eimeria mitis | reverse complement strand
TGATGGCAGCAGCGGCTGCTGCTACGAAAGCAGGTATACTTGCTCCTGCAGCAGCTGCTGTAGCAGCAGCGTCTGGAGCAGTCTTGGGGCTGTCCTTTATTGGCTGTTTGAGGAAATGTTATTTAAGGCTAACAGTTAGCTGGCATATCTCTCATGCGTTAGCTAGCTAGCTAGCTAGCTAGCTAGCTAGTTAGCTAGCTAGTTAGCTAGCTAGCTGGCTAGCTGGTGGGTTAGTGCAGCGGGGACAGCAGCTGCAGGCTTTGTGAGGCGTCTTCAGTCGTGTCAGCCGCAGAGGCAGCTAGCCAAGGAGCTATAGAGCGAAGCTACTTAGCTAGCTAGTTAGTCAGCTAGCTAGCTAGCTAGCTAGCTAGCTAGCTAGCTAGCTAGCTAGCTAGCTAGCTAGCTAGCTTTCTGGGTAGCTAGCCAACAAAATATTCAGAAATGGTCAAATAAAANAGCTAGCTAGCTAGCTTTCTGGGTAGCTAGCCAACAAAATATTCAGAAATGGTCAAATAAAATAGGTCTATAGGGCAAACCGCCAAGAATCAAATGCTGTTACTGCAGCAGCTGCTGCTGCAATAGCTGTTGCTGCAGCAGCTGCTGCTGCAGCAGCTGCTGCTCCTGTAGCAGCTATGGACACAGGTGCGTTTGTTACTGCTAATGCTGCTGCTGCTGCGGCTGCTGCAGCGAGAGGCGTTTGAGGGGCCCCTGTCTGAATGTTGCTGCCTTTCTACACGCAGCAGCAACAAGCCAGGGGCCCACTATATCTGCAGCAACGAGGAGCTGCAGCTGCAACAGGATGCTGCTGTCTTGGAACAGTACGAGTTCTAGTGCTTCGTTGATGGGCGGGACCAGCTGCAGCAGCAGCAGCAGCAGCAGCAGCAACCCCCCCAATAGCATCTTTCCTAGTCTCGCGTTCTGCAGCAAAGGGCGGGCCCATGGGGCCCCCTCATAGTTAGCTAAGAAAGTGGATATATGCATCGTCAGCACCAGATAGAAAGTGGCTGTGTTCACAGCATCTGGCTGGAATATATCTTCTTCATCACTGCTGCTGCTGCTGCTGCTGCTGCTGCTGCTGCTGGTGCTGCTGCTGCTGCTGCTGGTGCTGTCGCGCAGCGCACGAGCTAACATCCAGGCCCGCGCCAGACACCATACGTGCAGCACCGCCTGGCCTACGAGAGAGACAATACCCCAGAAAGAGAAGACAGAGGTGGGTGGGGGTTTATCCCCCATAAACCCATTCTGCTGCAGCTGCTGCTGCTGCTGCTGCTGCTCCCCCTGCTGCTGCTGCTGCTGCTGCTGTTGT
>NW_013574283.1:2941-3419 GCF_000499745.2 Eimeria mitis | reverse complement strand
GACACTGGGTTTAGTTGATACCCTAAACCCTCACCATGTACACACGCCAACTGTCTGCATAGTGGAACGTCATGCCCTCGAACTAAACCCTAAACCCTAAACCCTTGCCTGGGAAAGCTGCCCCAGTGAGTACTGATATAAACACAAACCCTAAACCCTAAACCCTAGACCCCAAACCCTAAACCCTAAACCCTAAACCCTTGCCTGTGAGAGCTGGCCCAGTGATAAACACAAACCCTAAACCCTAAACCCTAGACCCCAAACCCTAAACCCTAAACCCTAAACCCTTGCCTGTGAGAGCTGTCCCAGTGAGTATTGATATAAACACAAACCCTAAACCCTAAACCCTAAACCCTAAACCCTTGCCTGTGAGAGCTGTCCCAGTGAGTATTGATATAAACACAAACCCTAAACCCTAAACCCTAAACCCTAAACCCTTGCCTGTGAGAGCTGTCCCAGTGAGTATTGGTATAAACAC
>NW_013574283.1:2330-2684 GCF_000499745.2 Eimeria mitis | reverse complement strand
CACACAAACCCTAAACCCTAAACCCTAAACCCTAAACCCTAAACCCTAAACCCTAAACCCTAAACCCTTGACTCTCAACAACCACTACCCCGAAAGCGTTTAACCATAAACCCTAACCCAAATACTCTTAAAAACTAAAACTCTAAACCCCCTACTACCCCGTAAACCCTAAACCCTAAACCCTAAACCCTAAACCCTAAACCCTAAACCCTAAACCCTAAACCCTAGAAATTTTTTTCTTACTTGAAACTAATAGTATTCCCAGTAGAAGAAATAAGTAACCCCGCAGTATACAGTAAAATTTTTAGTTGTCTCTGATTTGTTTTAACCCAAAAAAGAAGAAAACGAAAACCG
>NW_013574283.1:1982-2238 GCF_000499745.2 Eimeria mitis | reverse complement strand
CCCCCCGGGCCCCCCGGGGGCCCCTCAACAGACCTAACAGGGGGCCCCCCCCGGGGCCCCCACCGGGGCCCCCAGAGGGGGCCCCCACGCCAGAGGGGCCCCCATTGGACCCCACACAAACCCTAGACCCCCCCTCATCGGCGCTGCAGCCTGAGTCTCCGTCCGTGAGGTGTACATACACCTCATCATCTGCATCAGCAGCAGCAGCAGCAGCAGCAGCAGAAGAAGAAGAAGAGAAGCCTGTTGATCGTTGTTG
>NW_013574283.1:1496-1958 GCF_000499745.2 Eimeria mitis | reverse complement strand
GGGGACCCGCGGGGGCCCCCCCCGGGGGCCCCCCGCGGGCCCCCTCGGGGGCCCCCCCGGGGCCCCCTGAGGGTCAGAGAATTTTCTCTATACCCTCTAGCATTCAGCTGGGGCCCCTCTGCCTCCCCACTGAACCCTTTTGAGGGGGCCCTGGCTCTGGGGGCCCCCCCCTGGGGGCCCCCTTCAGAGGTGATGGTGGTAGCTGGCGGGGTATCTTGGGGGCCCCCTGAGGGGGCCCCAGGGGCCCCCATAAAAGAAGATGTAGAAGAGGGGGCCCCTGAAGGGCTGAAGCCACGACGAGAGTCATCTGTGGTTGAGGGGGCGGGGGAGGAGCCGCTGATGGGTGTGTGGGGGGCCCCCCCCTCCTGGGTATGCGCGGATGCCTGGGGGCCCCTAGAGGTCGGGGGGCCCCCCGGGGGCCCCCCTGATGGCGTTACCATGGAGGGGGAGGGGGGGTACTGA
>NW_013574283.1:1278-1396 GCF_000499745.2 Eimeria mitis | reverse complement strand
GTGTGTGGGGGGCCCCCCCCTCCTGGGTATGCGCGGATGCCTGGGGGCCCCTAGAGGTCGGGGGGCCCCCAGGGGGCCCCCCTGATGGCGTTACCATGGAGGAGGGGGGGGGTACTGT
>NW_013574283.1:902-1178 GCF_000499745.2 Eimeria mitis | reverse complement strand
CCAAAAGAAGAAAATAAATAATTAAATAAATAATAAATAACTAAAAACAACACCAAAAGAAGAAAAACAACAAAAGGATGAGGTGTACATACACCCCAGCCGCTCGCGTGCATGCCCGATGGCCAGGCACTACAGGGGGAAGCTAGGGGTGTATTTTGTTGCTCTTAGGTAAATATAATTAAAATAAAATATAAAAATATAAATAAAAACAATAAAATTATTTAAATTATTTCATTTTTTTCGTTTTTTTCGAATAAAATTCATACACTTTGTGCT
>NW_013574283.1:482-802 GCF_000499745.2 Eimeria mitis | reverse complement strand
TAGGGTTTAGGGTTTAGGGTTTAGGGTTTAGGGTTTAGGGTTTAGGGTTTTTAAGAAGATGAAAAGAAAAGAGTGAATTGAGGGGAGAAGAGAAGAGAAGAAATAGAAGCAGATGTAGACGTGTGTACCGCATGCATGCGGCCTGTATGGGGTGTATATTGAGGTGTTTTGGGGGCCAAAAGAAGAAAATAAATAATTAAATAAATAATAAATAACTAAAAACAACACCAAAAGAAGAAAAACAAAAAAAGGATGAGGTGTACATACACCCCAGCCGCTCGCGTGCAAGCCCGATGGCCGGGCACTACAGGGGGAAGCTG
>NW_013574283.1:0-348 GCF_000499745.2 Eimeria mitis | reverse complement strand
CAGCAGGCTGCCGCTCTGACCCCCCATACACAGCCGGAGCGGTGTCCATTGGTGTTTACCTCTTTTTCTCCTTTTTTTTGTTTTTTAATTTTTGTTTTTTTTTGTTTTTTATTTTGTTTTTTTTGTTTCTCTTTTTCTTTTCTTTTCCTCTTCTCCTGTACTCCTCTTTTTTCTTTTTTTTTTTTCTTTACTGCAGCACAGCTCATACATACACACACATACATTCACGTATCTAGTTGCTTGTATATACATAAACTTCTACATATATACATAAATATATATATAAATATATAAATATAAATATATAAATATATAAATATATATATATATATATATATATATATATAT
>NW_013574282.1:2199-3150 GCF_000499745.2 Eimeria mitis | reverse complement strand
GGGGGCAAAACTGTTAAATCATATGATCTCGTTGCAGTTAAATACACAGTGATGCTTTCCGCTTTGTATTGGGTGCGATCAAATTCTGGAAAGTGGAGGTCACCAACTTTACTGGTCACTTGCTGTTCCAGACCAAGGAGCCGTTGTGGAAAATACAGTCCTGCGGGCTCTCCACGTCAGTATTGCATGCCTACATACGAGCAGCTCTTTGCATCTGATCGCAACATAACGGCGCCCCGTAGTTGTACTGGGCTGGCCGCGATTCGCTTGATGCCTGGGACCATGCATTACCTTGGCTGTTACGATCTTGTGCAGGAGGTGGGTCCGCGCACAGGCGTGACCGACTTCGTAAAACGAGGTGCGCGCGGTATTGGGTGCATGCTACATGCTGAGTGGGGGCCGAGAGAAATTTTCAGTAGAATATGTGGCGGAGCTTCACGGTTCATTCATTTCCTGCACGGGGTCCTGTGGAATTACAGGCGATGGACGGATGCTGGATTGTTCGGCAAACCTCGGAGCTGTGCGGTTATAGGGGGCGAATTCTCAGTATATCGGTTTTGTGGTGAGGAACCAATGTTGTGAAGGCAACATGCGCCGCATGGAAAGGTCTCTGGACGGAGGAGACCTACTGAGGTGTTCTTCTACCTAAGTGTGTGTACGTCGTGTGTATCTCTGGCTTGCAGCTGATATTGTGTCGAATCGAGTTCAGTACAGTGTGTACACGTAGCCCCGGCGTTCGACTTTTGGGAAGACGTGGCAGGTGAACGCAATGGAGCATCCGCGTCGGGTGTCATTATCTTCGATTCGGGAGCGATGAGCTACATTTAGAAATGAAGCCTGTGGAGAATCTGTTAGGCGGAGAGTGCCTCCGCGTTCGTTCTAACTTCCTCGATGTGATAGTTCTGGGGTGTCGTTGGGACCCTCGTGGATTTCGAGTTAGACACACGAATG
>NW_013574282.1:0-2117 GCF_000499745.2 Eimeria mitis | reverse complement strand
TACGTACACCGTAGCCGTGGAGATTAGACCGTCCGTAGACGGCATCGGCAAGCTGATTGTTCTCTACAGTATCACAACACATGAAGCGTCACTATAGTCTTCGCTGTGATCAACTGAAGCTCAACATAGGCCAACCATGAATGCGGTTCATGGGCGCGGCATTTTCTAGGCGCCGCGTCACGCGTGCTGAGTTGGTGTTGCAGTTATGGGGAAATGCAGCTTCGGCCTACATCGGAGCTTCCCTCTACGGTGTACGGGATGCCAGCAATATGGGCAAGCCGCCAGGTACTCGTTGTGACGGATATATATGTATCCCCTGTAGGCACGGGAATTGGTGCTTCGGCGTTCTGTGCAGTCGTTGGTGTGGTCGTTGCGGATCTGTCAGCATGGAGAAAATGGCTCGTTCTTTTCCCATATATTCCTTTCATTTGTGCATCCTGCTTTTTAATTGATGGTATCTCTCCCTTCGCGTCAGGTCCCCTGCTTGTTGGCCTCTGAGTACAGCGCATGTTATTCTAGGAGTGGTGGTGGATATCTGCAAATATCCTGTGAAGCAACAAAGATGGAAAACACTTGTTGAGGAATTGTGCTATATTCGTTTCCCACCCCACCTGCGCAGTATATCGAATTCAGGTTTTTACGGTAGGAATTCTTTAACAAGACGAGAGACGGATAAGCTGCTAGTTCACCGAAGTGCAACCAGCGTTATCTGAGGCAGGAGCGGAGTGGACGACGAAATATCCATTCCTTTACCTATCGCATGCTAAAGGAGTGCTCTGCGTCAAGCGTTGCAATTCAGCGTTCTGTGTGGGGTCGCGCTTGTCAACCTCACGCGACATACGGAATAGTAACAACGGATGCAGGCTGTCAGTGAAGTCAAAATAACTGGCTGGTTGTAGTTCTAGGCTGCACGCGTTTCCCATCAGTATATAAGAGTCATTCGAATACGACAGCAGCATTCAGGGCTTACACAACCCCTACGCACTGGAAAAGCATGGTTATCTGCACGAGAACGGCGTATGTTGGTTCTGTCTCAAGCACGATTTGCAGCTTTTCATCCGCAAGTTTATTGATGCTCACCGGCCTTCAAAGACGTGTGGCCTGCGCCTTGGTGGCAAGAGAAGCTGATTTAACGCGTTCGCGATGGCTGTAGACTCGACACGAAATCACCACTATGCCGCACGTGTAGTGCTCCTGGCGGAAATTATCGCCCGTCCGTTAGATTCACTGCCATCTGAAGTCAGTTGCATCATTGTTTCGTCAGATACTTTTGTGCGTCTCCAACGTTTTGTGGTGGAGTCAAACCACCGAGGTAAATTTTGTCGAAATCACCGTTGGGTTAAAGGCAAGTTAAGCAAACAAAAGGTATTATGGCTCAGCCCTTAAACAAAGGTCCTCTGGCGAAGCGAGCAATGTCCGCCCTTAGGATCTTTGTCTAAGGGCCGAGCCATGATACCTTTTGCTTGCTTAACTTGTCTTTAGCCCAACGGTGATTTCGAACACACTTAATTTGATACGTAGGTAACTGTCTGGTACAGCGATGTAGAGCTGTGCAACTCCGACAATTGAATATTGCACGCCGTTGCGCGGTTTTGTGTCCGACATCTAACTGGTTTCGGCGAGCTATGAAAAAAGCGCCAAAGTCCAAATTCGGGGAGAGCAAGTTGAGTTGCGTCACACAGATTGACGGGATACAGAAGGCCAGCTTACATGTGTGCGGGGGTGTTAAACCCCTTCCAGATATAGCACAACGTCCGAGACGAACACCCAGAGTTTCTGAGCAGCGCGGTCACTTCTATGGCGCGTACGATGTATGGACAGGGAGTGCGACGACGCGATTTAAGAAAGAATGCGCATATAAGGGGCTAATAGAATTCAGTTACTTTGATATCATACGTGGCAAGGGTGTAGTAGAACCGCAGCGCCTGAAGGTTTGCTCAGATGCCGTTGAGCCTGGTCCCAAGCGAAAGGGCTTAAATAAAGGGTTTTGTTGACTCATGCAAGGCGCCACCCTTTGTCAATCTCTGTGATTAATAGGCTTCTTGGGGTCATAACAATCGGCGGGAGTGAGGCCGATCTTGCGCTTGCAGCTTCATTATCTGCTGTAAGCTTATAGA
>NW_013574280.1:3338-3423 GCF_000499745.2 Eimeria mitis | reverse complement strand
TGGTGGTGGGGGGGGGGATTGGTTTGAGTAGAATACAGATTGTGCTGCTAAAGATGCAGCAGCTGCAGCAGCAGCAGCAGCAGCA
>NW_013574280.1:1347-2594 GCF_000499745.2 Eimeria mitis | reverse complement strand
TGGTTTGAGTAGAATACAGATTGTGCTGCTAAAGATGCAGCAGCTGCAGCAGCAGCAGCAGCAGCAGCTGTTGATAAAAGTATTGTTTCTGCTGCAGCTCAGCAGCAGCAGCAAATGCAGCTCCAGCGCTGACCGCGCATGCTTTACGGTTGCTGCTGCTGCTGCTGCAGCAGCAGCAGCAGCAACTGCTTTTGCTGCTGCTGCTGCTGCAGCTGCAGCAGCAGCAGCAGCAGAATTTGTTTGATGCTTCGGCTGCGTTTGCATTTACCCAGAAGACGAAAGAAAGCCTCATCTTGTGCTTTTCGTTAGGTGTTGCTGCTGCTGTTGCTGCTGCTGCTGCTGCTGCTGCTGCTAGCTGCTGCTGCTGCTGCTGGCGGTGTGTCGCAGCAGAAACAACCGAAGCAGCAGCAGCAGCAGCAGCAGAAGTATAGTAATCAACAACATTCGCCATAGAACAGCAAAAACCGAACAGCAGCAGCAGCAGCAGCAGCACTAGCAGCAGCAGCAGCAACAGCAACAGCAGCAACAACAGCAGCAGCACTAGCATCAGCAGCAACAGCAGCAGCAGCACTGTTAGTATCAGAAGCAGCAGCAGAAGTGCAGTTATTAAGCAGAGTAATAGAGTTTTATGGTTGCAGGCTGCTGCTGCTGCTGCTGCTGTAGCAGCAGCAGCAGCTGCTGCTGCAGTAGCTGCTGCTGCAGCAGGTAGTAGGATTTCTGATTAGCGGTGCTGCTGNCAGCAGCAGCTGCTGCTGCAGTAGCTGCTGCTGCAGCAGGTAGTAGGATTTCTGATTAGCGGTGCTGCTGCTGCTGCTGCTGCTGCTGCTGTATGGGGGCTACCCCTTACTGCTGCTGCAGCATGCATCTGTCTCCTCTCTGCAGCAGCAGCAGCAGCAGCAGCGGCAGGAGGGCGAGCTGCTGCTGCTGCTGCAGTAGTAGTATGAGTAGGCGTGTCAGCAGCAGCAGCAGCAGCAGCAGCAGCAGCAGCAGCAAAAGGGGGTTTGGTGCTGCTGATTTTTTCTAGGCGTTTCATTCTTCTCTCCAGCTTGTTTGCTGCTCGCCTGCATGCAGCAAGTGTTCTCTCTTCTGCTGCTGCTGCTGCTGCTGCTGCTGCTGTTGCTGCTGCTGCTGCTGCTGTCTTTGCTGCTGCTGCTGTTGCTGTTGGTGTTGCTGCTGGTAGTAGAGGGCTGCTGCTGCGCAACGGCTTGCATGCGGGGGAGGAGAAGCGTGCTGCTGCAGCAGCAGCA
>NW_013574280.1:0-1151 GCF_000499745.2 Eimeria mitis | reverse complement strand
TCATTCTTCTCTCCAGCTTGTTTGCTGCTCGCCTGCATGCAGCAAGTGTTCTCTCTTCTGCTGCTGCTGCAGCCTCAGCAGCTGGCTCGACGCTAGAGACAGCGGGGGGCCCCCAAGGGGGGCCCCCCCTCTGTCTTTTCGGGTGTATAGGCAGCTGTCTTGCTGCTGCTGCAGCTTTGCTGCTGCTGCTGCTGCTGCTGCTGCTGAGGCAGCAGAGCGCTGCAGCTGCTGCTCTCTGATGCTGCTGCTGCTGGTGAGCCTTTTGTCTGCTGCTGCTGCTGCTGCTGCAGTTCTTCCTATTGTTGCTGCTGTTGCTGCTGCTGGTGTTCTTCGTATGGTTGCTGTTGCTGCTGCAGGTGCTCTTGCTGCTGTTGCTGCTGCTGCTGTTCTTGTTGTTGCTGCTGCTGCTGCTGCTGCTGCAGTGGAAAGGCCGCGCCAGCGGCGAGAAGAGACAGACTTAAGGGGGTCTACTGACCACAGTTTGCTGCTGCTGCTGCTGCTGCTGCTGCTGCTGCTGCTGCTGCAGAAGGGAGACAGAGAAGGGGAGGCCCTAGGCATCTTCCAGCTGCTGCTGCTGCTGCTGCTGCTGCTGATGCTGCTGCAGCTGCTGCTGCGTCTTTTCTTGTATTTTTTTTTGTGTCTTTGTTTGCTGCTGCTGAGGCATGAGAGAGTGGAGCGGTTTTTTGTATGAAGGCGAGCAGCAGCAGCAGCAGCAGCAGCAGTAGCAGCAGCAGCAGCAGCAGCAGAAGCAGCAGCAGGATGGGGTTTGTGGCTGCAGCAATTTCGGGTGTATGTACAGCTCCTTGGGGGGACAAGACAGAGGCTATCACCAGCAGCAGCAGCAGCAGCAGCAGCAGCAGCAGCAGAACCAGGCGGAGATACTTTTATAAGAGACGGCAGCAGCAAAGACAAGGGGCCCCCTCGTGCTGCTCTGCTCAGCTGCTGCTGCCGCCATGCTGCTGCTGCAGCAGCAAAAGACAGCAGCACAACCTCACCGTCCGAATGCAGCAGCAGCAACCACCTGCATAAATAAATTAATAAATAAATAAAATAAATAAAATAAATAAATAAATAAATACATTATATATATATATATATATAAATATATATATATATATATATATATATAAACAAATATATATATATATATA
>NW_013574279.1:14337-14962 GCF_000499745.2 Eimeria mitis | reverse complement strand
TCCATTCTACACAGAGACCCAGTTGCAGGCGAACGAACAACAAACTCAGATGCTGCTGCTGCTGCTGCTGCTGCTGCTGGTGCTGCTGCTGTTGCTGCTGCTGCTGCTGCTGTTGCTGTTGCTGCTGTTGCTGCTGCTGCGGTGTTCTCTGCTTCTGTTGCTGCTGCAGCCCCATTAGCAGCACTACCACTCTCAGCAGCAGCAGCAGAACCCCCCCCAGCACCACCACCGCCACCACCACCGCCACCAGGAGCAGCAGCCGCAGCAGCAGGAGCAGCAGCAGCAGGAGCAGCAGCAGCAGCAGCAGCAGCAGCAGGAGGGGGAAAGAGATGAGCTAGGACCTGCCCTGCTGCTACGTGGCTGTTGAGGGGGACTCGCCAGCGGAGGGTTAGAGGCAGACACCGCACAGCTTCATCAGGAATACACACACACACAACTGCTGCTGCTGCTGCTGCTGCTGCTGCTTCTCCTCCTGCTGCTGCTGCTGCTGCTGCGTTAGATGTTGCTGCTGCTGCTGCTGCTGCAGTGGGAGCTGCTGCTGCTGCTGCTGCTGCTGCAGTGGGAGCTGCTGCTGCAGCTCCAAGGCCGTCCTTCAGGCCCGCTATAGACTTCATTTTATAACGGA
>NW_013574279.1:14062-14210 GCF_000499745.2 Eimeria mitis | reverse complement strand
TTTTTTTTTTTTTTTTTTTTTTTTTTTTGTTTTTGTTTGTCTTTTTAAATAGAAGTATTAATAGACAGACTTGCTGCCTCAACAAACAAGCGAGCTGTCTGTACACCTCAGCAGCTATCAGCTGCTTTCACGCAGCTCACAGCAGCAG
>NW_013574279.1:13568-13811 GCF_000499745.2 Eimeria mitis | reverse complement strand
TGTTGCTGGCGAGGAGGCTCGAGGGGCCCCAGGTACCTGGGGGCCCCCGTGTTGTATAGGGCCCCTGGTTGGGTGTATAAAAGTATATATTGAGATATTAAACAAATAAAAAAGTAAATTAATTTAATTATAAAATATTAAAACAAAGAAACGTTGATTTTTATATACATTTTCTGCTGCTGCCGGCTTATATAAGCGAGGGGGGCCCCCCTGCTGCATGCAGCAGAGGGGCCTTGGGGGCCT
>NW_013574279.1:12984-13468 GCF_000499745.2 Eimeria mitis | reverse complement strand
TCTGCTGCTGCCGGCTTATATAAGCGAGGGGGGCCCCCCTGCTGCATGCAGCAGAGGGGCCTTGGGGGCCCCCCTTCTCTTTCTTCTTTTTCTTCTTTTATCTTTTTATTTTCTTCTTTCTTTTCTTCTTCTCTTTCTCTCAGTTTATTTGAGCCCTTTCGATACCTGGGAGCTAAACCCTAAACCCTAAACCCTAAACCCTAAACCCTAAACCCTAAACCCTAGATGGATGTCTCATATCAATCAGAAAAGGCTGCGGTGCGGTGGTGTTGTGTGTTGTTTATTATTTTATTTTTAAGGGTTTAGGGTTTCTTCTCTCTCCCTCTCTTTCTCCCCTTCAATTAGGGTTTAGTCTTAAGGGTTTAGGGTTTAGGGTTTAGGGTTTAGGGTTTGCGCGTATACACGCTTGATGAAGCCTCACTCCCTGGGGGGGGCCCCTGGGGGGCCCCCCCTCTGCCTGCTTAGGGGTTGGGGGCCCCCCAGG
>NW_013574279.1:12533-12871 GCF_000499745.2 Eimeria mitis | reverse complement strand
TCATACTGCTGCTGCTGCTGCTGTTGCTGTTTCTACCTGCAGCAGCAGCAGCAGCAGCAGCAGCAGCAGCGGCAGCAGCAGCAGCAGCAGCATCAACACGAAAACCTCTCCGTCTATGAATCCTTTTTCTGCGCCGCATTCTCCTCCCTTTCCTTCTTTTATTTCTTTTAATTATTTTAATAATTTAAATTATTTAAATTTTGTTTTTTCTTTTTATTTTTTTAATAAAACATTTCGTTGTTTTTCTTCTTCTCGTCGCCGTGTTGAGCTGAAGTGGAACCAGGAATTCCTCGCCAGCGACCTCCAGCAGCTCATACAAAAAGTAGAACACGAAGAAC
>NW_013574279.1:4043-12490 GCF_000499745.2 Eimeria mitis | reverse complement strand
TATATATATATATATATATATATATATATATATATATATATATGTTTGTATCTTTTTTATTTATTTCGTTTGTTTTCTTCCTTTTTGTTTTCTTGTGCTTGGTTGCTTCCTTGGTGGTGTTATTTGTTCTCGTTTGTTTTTTTTTTGTTTGTTTGTATTTCCTCTTCCTTTCTTCTTTCTCCTTCTACAATTTACCTATTTATTTATTTATTTATTTTATTTATTTATTTTATTTTATTTATTTATTTATAACTTAGGCCGCCCCCATCCGTCTGCGTTTGAGGACGAAGAAATTCAAAGAGAATTCAAATTATCAGTTGGCAGAAGAAAGCCAAAACTTTTCTCTACAAAAGCTGCAGCAGCAAACCACGAGGGGGCCCCCCATGGGGGGCCCCCTGGGGCCCCCACGATGGAGGGGCCCCCCAGTAAGACTGAGGAGGGATGGGCTCAGTTTATAGAAAAATACAAACGGCCCCCTGCTGTCTTCAGCCCTTCTCTGCCTTTTGTACGAAGCGAAGGAGGAGGAGGAAGAAGAAGGCGGATGAGAAAAAGAGAAAACCACCAAATAGGTAAACAGAAAAATACACAGACGATTAGGATATTCAAACACAACAACCGTCGCAGCAAACAACACAATAATAAAACATTCTATACACATACAGCATATATATATATATATATATATATATATATATATATATATATATATATATATATATGCTCTGCGGTGTCTGCAGCAGCACAGGAGGCGGCTGCAGAGGCGGAGTCTTACAGAGGAGCGAGAGTGAACGAAGACGAAGACGAAGACGAAGACGAAGACGAAGATGAAGAGGAGGAAGAAGATGAAGAGGAGGAGGAGGAAGAAGAAGAAGCAAACGAAGCAGAAGAAGGAGGAGCAGCCTCAATGAATTTCCCTGAACGCAAGACGGACCCGTATGAGGCACTGTTTGACTACGCCTCTCTCAAAGGCGGAGCTTACCGGGACCTTACCCACGAAGAAGTCATTCGAATGCGGGAGGCCTACCAACAGAAACTTCTCCTAGACAGACGCATCCGCTGGCTTAAGGCCAGGGCACTACCCGACCCAGAAAAAGAAGCAGCAGCTCTCATACGTCAACACGACCCACAAGTACGGCTCTCGCCCTTCTGCCTCCGTGTTAACTTATAATGCCTCCTCTACTCATTCAACCCTTCTCGTTGTGCGCGGGTCTCCGCTTCCTAGCCCTTCTCTTACCTTCATATGGTAATACGGTGGTGTACCATGAATGCTGATGCATGCTGTCAACTTCACATACTATAGGTGCGACGGGACCAGTGCACATCTATGATTTGTTCCGTGTATATATATATATATATATATATATATATATTTATGGATTTATAGGCTTCTCATGTGGAAGTGCAGGCGCAATATGGACACTGTCCTCTCTGAGTTTGGTGAATCTTTGCGTTTCTGCGTGCATTGGCAGACGGAAGATTCTCTTATTAAGAGCTTAGGCTTGGATGATGGTGTGAGGGCAGCGCGCCGTATGGTTCGAATGGAAGCAGATGCGGAACGGCAGGAACTGGCGTCTCGTATTAGAGCAAAGATACGCGAGGAGAAGCTTGCAAATGCAAAACTTATGAAGGCTGCACTGCCTAATGTTCAAGGTGAGAACACGCAGATCTCAGTGAGCCCATCGCAGTCGGAGCATTCGCCAGTGAAGTCAGTGGGACAAATACAATGCGCTTAATTGTCATTCTGCGTTTTGCCTCAGGCCAAATTATAGATCCCATAAAGTTCCACGTGGCGCGAAGAACTGTCCGCCAAGCTCGGCTTTTGCAGTCGCAGCTAGAAGAGTTCCTCACTTGGAACTCGGCAGAGGTCCTCTACGGCCTCCTGGGCGGAGCTTCAGTTTCGATTCATCATGTGGAACAGCAGACTACCAGGTAATTCTGGGCACCTCATACATTACTGGGTATCTTCTGCGTGCAGGTGTGCCAGAGCTGGCGTAATGAAAATTAACACCAGCTTATGAATGTTATTCAGGTCAACGTGTTATGTTTACTTCACCGTCGCGTCTAGGCACGACCCCAAAGATGTGGAGGAGAAGCTGAATCGAGCTGCACCGCATCTACGAATGCAGATGGCAAGGCGTTTAGAACTGGGGTATACACCTGCGTTTCGCTTCATACACCATTCAGAAGACGAGCTAATCGATAAGCACATGCTTTCCAAGTGGGCAAACGAACGCCCAGTCCGCGATGCGAATGCAAGAAAACAGAAACAACAAGTCGTTGCAGCCACATGGGGAGCAACCATGAAGGGAACTGTCTGACATCTACCTGAACGAGCTTGCAGATTAGGTCTATGCATCGTTGGATCGAATTCGTTGTCAAACGCAGACCCCAATTGACAACTGTTAGCCTTTTTGGAGGTAGGGGATGTGAACATATGGCGATTTTTTTGATAGGCTTTAATGCTTTCACATTTGCAACAGGAAACGTTCGTCTGGGACGATTTGAATGGCCAAGTGCGTATTGGCTGGAGCAGCACGAGACGTGCATTTGCTGGGAATATTCTAAAATGTGGTATGCTGTGTTCGATCCCACATGCGCGCGCACTTGCTCGACACATGTTGACATTAATTGGAAATTTTTGCGTTTTCCACAGTCCTTGAAAATCATTGCTGAAGCCTTTAGGAGCACAGTTAGCAGTTCAGTTTTTCCCAAGACGTGTTCTTCGGCTTACCGGCCCCGCTGGACGAAGGCTTGTCGAAACGGTCGCGAGTAATCGCGCACCAACACCCTGCATATGGGATTGCCAAGCCCTAAAAGTTCATATGTGTAGAGAACTATCTTACCACTTTCCAAGGTCTGCTAGAATGACCACAGGGTCTCCGGGGTAGAGGATAGTGCCTTTCCACTTGCAGTAGCGATCCACGCTAGCAGTTCGTCTTGCGTACATTTTTGTATGCTTGAACATTTTCCTGAATGCATCAGGGACGGCAACAGTGGGTACGTATCCTAACTCTCCGCATCTGGTGCGGCAAAACGCCCAGGAAGTGTTCTGGATGTTAATTAAACATAGACAATTGGAACAACTCAGTAGGCACTATTGTCATCTATCCCACCGTGACGGAAAAAAGGTATATTTCATCTCCACAGTTTACGCTAAGAGTCCCTGGCTCGTCGCTCTCGTAATTTTGCTCAACAGTAACTAGAATATCCTGCGATCGTCGAGGCTTGAGAAGCTGCATACGTTGGACAATATTGTTAACTGACCTCTACTGCCCAGTACTCGAATTCGTGCGACGGATAATTTCTTGCAAACACATTAGTGGGCTCTTCGTAAGACTGCGACTCCCCTTTCGTAGCAATCCAGGCTTGCAACTGTTTTTCAATGTTTTTGTCATAGGCAGTTGTTACGGCATTTGATGCTCCGACGGGGCAACTCTCTCCATTGTTCGTGTTGCCGGTATCAGCAGCCTCATGGTGACGTTGGCCTTCTAATGCATCGATGTATGATAATCTGATTTCATGTTCTCCATCCGATGTGTTGGAGTTAAAGCACATGTGGTTCGTTTCATTGTTCGTTGATGCTGGTCCACTTTCGTTTTGTAGTGCCTCCGTTGATTGTTGTTCGCCCTCTCTAGATGCGACATCGTCACTGACCGCATGCGTCGGCGAGTCTGTTCGTTCTTCAAAATGGAATTCCAGTTGAGAGCAATCGGAGAGTAGACCTTCGTGAGCGTTGTCTGTTGAACACTCCATTTCGGAATCTCTATTCTGGAAGAAATTTGATGTATTCTCTGCTTGGAACCAGTCGCTGTCTTGTTCAAATCTTGTGACCACGGCGGCTCCGCAATCCTCGACGGACGGCATCACTGCAACAAGGCTATCTTGTCGGCTTTGAGAATCTGACCTTTCACTACATTGCAAGTAATGTACCTGAAAGTGCTAGCTTAAGGAAATGGAATGCATGTAGAGTTAGCTCTGTCATACACTTGAGTTTGCTGAGTCGTTCGCTTCAGATTGGGCAGCTGATACTGTGTAATCGGCTCTCTTCGACTGTCGCTGCTGATCATCATGCTGGCACGAATTGGGATCCACTGGGCTACCCATCATATGCAGAGTAGTGCAGGCGTGCTGTGGCGAGTTGGTTTCTACATGGTCATCCATTGTCTCTACTTCAGGGAGGGAACCTGGGCTTTCCGTGTCTATGTTTCCTTCACAGCTGCCGGGTATAACTGTGCTCCCCGTTACTTCATCGTTTCCACGTGGAAACCCAAGCATATCATCGCCCTCTTGCTGCCCATCTGCAGCTCCAAACACCTCCATAGCCGCCTCTAGAAGGTATTCTGGCTGAGCCGTTCTTGAATGTCTCAGTTCCGAACGAAACAACATTCTCAGAGCTGAAAATGTCCGAAGGTCTACAATCCTGTGCCCAGTTGACGTTTGAATGTTTGTAGTAAATTTCTTGTATGCAATCGTCTTTCTTACCACGTGCCGATGGCAAACAATCCGGAGGAACCCCCAATCTCGAAGCCATCTGCCATCTCGAAGACATCGTACACCCTTGCGTCGGACGGGGCAAGGGAGACAATCCATCGAAACGCTTTCTAGGAAATTTCGTATTGCCTTATTTGTTGCAGAAAAACCTGGAACACGACGTACGTGTTTGCGAACTGTAACATATCCGTAGGGACCGAATCCCCCATTACTGTAGGCATTGACAGTGAGGAACATTTGCAGCAAGCGGGGAATATATTTCTTTACCTTTCGATACGCACAGCTGGAACGTTTTTAACAAGGAGCAGAGAAGGTATCATATGTTGATCTCTCAGTGCTATTGCTTTCTCAAAAGCTTCGCCAGCACCGCGCAGGTCAACTGCGAGTCTAGAACAGAAGGAATTGCAAACGATGAACTTTGCTTTCAAGAAATGTGGGAACTCACTGAATTCCTGTGAAAACAAGGGCTAGAGTTTCTTTAGCAAAATAAATATCCTTGACGCTCTCCACATGGGGACTAAAGAAAAACACAGTTGAATCATCGAAGTAACTTAAAAAAATTCCAGTTTACACTCACGCATGTAACAAGGGAGAAGAAACTTGAACAACAGAGTGAAATCCATCTGTTTGTGCAGCAACTGAAGCAACACCGGGAACGCTGTCCGCCAGGCTCAGTGCAGGAAGGTTGAAATATGCCCAGAGGCATTGAGGNGTCGCCCTGGGAGGAGATTCTTGAGCATTCCCCCAAAACATTGGCAGCTCAGGCCTCGCATCGGTTGAGTGTGTCGTCACTTCTGGATTCGCATATTCTCCAGGAAGAGGACCTGTGTTTGATCCACTTTCGTTTGTTTCTTCTGATCCTCCATGTCCTGTATTCCCAGTTGTGCGTGGCAGCTGCTGCTGTTGCCCGCTTATCTCCGTAGAAGCCATCGTCTAAACTGAGCGATTGAAGTTTCTATCAAGTTCTATGTAAATGTGAGTGATCACGCGAGCCAAACTCAATTTGAAAAAAACCAGATTTTCCACAAGTGAATGCCGCCAATTCAATGAAATGGCGCTGCTTGTACGTACACCGCGCGTTTTAGTTCTTGACGCTCAATTTGTGCGTCACTTCTTTTCTTTCGTGCTGGTTTCCGCTTGCAGAAACTTTGATACGTGCCTGTCGATCCGTAAAGAAACTTATTTCGTGACACATTTTTCTGAAAAAAAGAGCATAGTCGAAGCTCGCCTTACCCTGCATTCACCGTCTAGAACAGTGCAGATGGATTCTATGAGGGGCTGGCCAATACCCCAGCGTTCTAGTGAACCCTGCGAATTCATATTGATACCTGAATCAACTTGTTGGCCTAGTGGCCTCCAATCACGCAGTAAACATTCAAGATAGTCATGAGAAAACGTACTCGCCTTTTCGACGTTGTCAAGAGGTGTTAGTGTAGCTGGAAAATTTACTACCATGATACGCGTATCCACACAGGAGTTGCGTCACCATGCTGTTGCGTATGGTTGCATACTCCATATACAGCCAGTCACCGCTTTGATAAGCCGGGTATTACCTTCCTGGATATTTTGTTCTCTAGATATAATCATGTTGTCCAGGGTAAATCCTTATGTTTGACGTTGTAACGTTCACCTTTACTTGGGCGCGGGCTGGCTACTGATCAACTAGGTGGTGGCTACAGTGTTAGCATATGTGGTTGCTTTGCAGCAGCAGCTGTAGCGAGGGCTGCTGCAGCACATGACAGGCTGCTCCCTCTCCTCTTCCTCGCCAGGCTCTTCTGTCAACTCGCCTGGAACGGGAGCGGAAGGTTGTTGGCGGTATCGGGGGGCATTCGTCCCCAGTGATTTCAGTGCATTTCAACTTACGACGGTGCTTGGCTAAGATCAAGGATTCTCGTTGAATATGATGCCTCTTGTACCAACTACTTTGAGTGGGCGAACTGTTGCTACAGCCAAATGGTTTACATTTTGCATTACAGCAACGGGAAGATTAGCTTGCTGCTGAAGGCAGTTTCTGTCGAGCCGTGTCTCCACTGCTTTTAGATGAAATAAATCGCAGCGATAATGTCCTCGGAGGACAAAGGTTAAGGACGGAAACGTTCCCACAAGATAATGCAGGTCACATCGGCAGCCGCGTCAATGGCACGGGGTCGCAAAAAGAAGTGGCGCTTATTTGATTATAGCCCGTTGCTTATCAAGCATTGAAAGTATTCAGGTGACCTTTCGTCTGAACCACAGACTAGGGCGAAGTTGCCCCGAATTTTCCAGCCTTATTGGATTGCCGAAGTTATATATAAAGCAGTCAATAATATGCCTGTAGTGCTGGGTATTGGGAGCATCACATGCAAGATGAGGAGAGCGAAGACCAGATGGTTCCTTGCTACTTGTTCGTTGCTGCTCTGTGTCTGGCCTGTCATGTGGTCGACGTGAACAACTGCCCAGCTGTCGCTGCGGGTTGCTGCTAGGCGGCTGTGTGAGTCTGTGGCAAAGTATAGTTAGAGTGGCGTTGGCTCTGGCAACGGTGGTAGTGGCGTTACGATGGTCACCCCATAGAGGCATATACTATTGGCTACGCTGCAGGCGAAGTTCGTCTGAATATGCTGCGTTGTGCGGCTGCTACAGCCTGTTTGTTGCACGCCAGGTAGTACAAGTGTAGTGCCAGCGGTGTAGCGGGATGCATCTATCCCCGAAACTGTAAGAAAGTAGCCCGCTAACCGAACTCCTGAGACTATTTAGCTAATATAATTCAAAGAAAGATGAAAAAAAAACGGAAAAGCGAAAGTTTTTGCCCCAAAAGTACCGCCAGAGGCTGTACTTGTTCGCCGGCCTCGACTCGTACAAACAGCTGGCGGTTGCTGGTTTCTTGCATATAGAGGTTCATAAGAAAGCAGCGACAGAGAAAAACGAGTATATAAAAGGCTGTAAATAAAGATAAAGAGTTGTTTATTATAAATAAAATAAAATTTAGATTGTTTTTATACAGCGATCCTGCAGCTGGGGAGCCTGGCGTAGCTAGCGGTCCCCCCTGGGTGTTGTTGTTCGGCTCACATAGAACAGGNTGCAATCTATACAAAAAACTCTGCGTACTGACATGTGGTAGTGCGGCCGGCACTACTACTACTACACCTCCTGTGTCGCTGCTGCTGGCTGCTGCTAGGCGGTGGGGGGCGGGGTGATGTTTAATGTGTGTAGGGGGCTTAAAGAACGGCAAAAGCTGCGTTAATATGTTTATCGCATAGAGGAATATATTATTGGCTGCGTTGCAGGTAAAGTACGTCTGAGTAAGCTGTGTTTTGTGGCTGCTGCTGCCTGTTGCGCGCCAGGCAGTAGTTGTAGTGGTGTTGTATATATATAGGAGTCTAGCTGTTTGCTTCACCTTCGTGGGAAATATGTTTATAAATTTTATTAAATATATCTGAAATATATATTTCTTTTTTATTTATTCTCATTTCAATATATTTACCCCATCAGCAGCATCGATAACTGCAGGATTCGTGTTGCTGCTGTCGGCTCGGTATTCAGCTGCCGACACAGGGCAGAGAAGCAGCCATCCTGCTGCTGTTTCTGTTGTTTTTTTTTTCTTTAATTTAATAAAATATCTTTTATAATGTATAATTCTACATTTATGTGTATTTGTGAAAACTAGAACCACTCCTATTAGGTGCAGCTGAGCCGGCACGGCGCAGCAGCATCAGCATTTGTATATTGCGGCTGCGCCTCTAACCTTACCTCTCTGTCTGTTGTTTTTCTTTTTTTTTTCCTTTATTTCAGATCATCAACGCACCAAAAACAATTATATATATCCTCCGCTGCAGCATAAACACAAAGCAGCAACCAGCAGCAGCAGCAGCAGCAGCAGCAGCAGCAGCAAGTCACCATGGCTCCCGCCGCAGAGCTGCAGGCTTTAAAGGAAACCCTAATCAACGAGCTCAACCAGGGGCATCTCTTTCCCCCGAATA
>NW_013574279.1:3616-3922 GCF_000499745.2 Eimeria mitis | reverse complement strand
CTCTGCTGCTGCTGCTGTTGCTGTTTTTGCTGCTGAAACTCTCTCACTTGTGTCTTCTATCTCTCCTTCTTTGTCTGGCTTACTCTCATTCTGTTTTATACACATCTGCTGCAGCTCCTCTTGATTTGTCTGTACACTACAACTGCCAACAAACAAACAAACAAATAAATAAATAAATAAATAAATAAATAAATAAATATGTGTGTATACAGATGAGAAGGGTTTATTGTTGGAGCTGGCGGCTGTCGATGCAGCTTACCCTGGTGGTTTACGTGGATATATAAACAAGTGCCGTTCTTTATTATT
>NW_013574279.1:2727-3516 GCF_000499745.2 Eimeria mitis | reverse complement strand
GCAGCAAGTCACCATGGCTCCCGAAGCAGAGCTGCAGGCTTTAAAGGAAACCCTAATCAACGAGCTCAACCAGGGGCATCTCTTTCCCCCGAATACATCTCCTGAGGGTCAGCAGCATACACAACACATTGCCGCTGCTTCTGCTGCTGCTGTTGCTGCTGTTCCTTCTTGCTGCTGCAGTTGCTGCTGTCGTCTGCTGCTGCTGCTGCTGTTGTCTGCTGCTGCTGCTGCTGTTTTTGCTGCTGCAATTCTCTCACTTGTGTCTTCTATCTCTCCTTCTTTGTGTGGCTTACTCTCATTCTGTTTTATACACATCTGCTGCTGCTCCTCTTGATTTGTCTGTATACAACAACAGTCAACAAATAAATAAATAAATAAATAAATAAATAAATAAATAAATAAATAAATAAATATGTGTGTATACAGATGAGAAGGGTTTATTGTTAGAGTTGGCGGCTGTCGATGCAGCTTACCCTGGTGGTTTACGTGGATATATAAACAAGTGCCGTTCTTTATTATTGAATGTATGTAAGAATGTAAATCCTTTTAGTGGTTACAGTGTATATACACCTGAAGGAGAAATAATAAACCCTTTATCTTCTTCTTTTTTTATATATGAACAAGAAGGAATCAAACATATACATGCATGCGCTTTTGTACTTGTTGCTGGCGGGCTCGGTGAGCGTCTGGGTTTCTCTGATATTAAACTAAATTTACCGACAGAAACAGCCACATACACCACATACCTGCAGTACTACTGCCAGTTCATCCTTGCCTTTCAAAAATATG
>NW_013574279.1:2193-2627 GCF_000499745.2 Eimeria mitis | reverse complement strand
GGGGCTCGGTGAGCGTCTGGGTTTCTCTGATATTAAATTAAATTTACCAACAGAAACAGCCACATACACCACATACCTGCAGTACTACTGCCAGTTCATCCTTGCCTTTCAAAAATATGCGGAACAGCTGCAGCAGCAGCAGCAGCAGCAGCTGCTGCTGCAGCAGCAGCAGGGACAGCAGCAGCAACAGCAGCAAGAGAAGGAAAAACAACAGGATATACACCAGGAGAAGCAACAGATGCAGCAGCACGAACAGCAGCAGAACCAGCAGCACGAACAGCAGCAGCAGGGACAGCAGCAGCAGGGACAGCAGCAGCAGCAGCAGCAGCAGCAGCAGCAGCAGCAGCAGCAGCAGGGGCGTGTATATATTCCTTTGGTGATAATGACATCAGACGATACACACGAGCGTACAGCTGAGTTATTAAATAAAAATA
>NW_013574279.1:1451-2093 GCF_000499745.2 Eimeria mitis | reverse complement strand
ATGCTGCTGCAGCAGCAGCAGCAGGGACAGCAGCAGCAGAAAGAGAAGGAAAAACAACAGGATATACACCAGGACAAGCAACAGATGCAGCAGCACGAACAGCAGCAGCACGAACAGCAGCAGCAGGGACAGCAGCAGCAGCAGCAGCAGCAGCAGCAGCAGCAGCAGCAGCAGCAGCAGCAGCAGCAGCAGCAGCAGGAGCAGCGTGTGTATATTCCTTTGGTGATAATGACATCAGACGATACACACGAGCGTACAGCTGAGTTATTAAATAAAAATAATTATTTTAATTTAAATAAAGAAGAAGTTTATTTAATAAAACAACAAAAAGTACCAGCAATAGAAGATATAGAAGCAAAGCTAGCAACAGAAAAAAAAAATAAATATAAATTACAAATGAAGCCTCATGGCCATGGAGATATACATTCACTTCTCTTGTCTTCTGGTTTATTATATAAATGGAAACAAAATAATATTAAATATATTCTGCTGCTGCAGGATACAAATGCTGCTGTTTTTAGGGTTCTTGCTGCTGCTATAGGCCTCACACATACACACCAATACACCATGAACTCCATCGCCGTACCCAGGTATTTTTTTTTTTTTTTTTTTTTTTTTTTTTTTTTTTTTTTTTTTTTTTTT
>NW_013574279.1:1025-1219 GCF_000499745.2 Eimeria mitis | reverse complement strand
AAAAATAACAGTTGCATAGTGACGTATAAACCCTAAACCCTAAACCCTAAACCCTAAACCCTAGTTGGTTGCATCAACCACTAAAACAAAATTAAATATAATTAATATAGCGAATTCAGTATAATAAAAATAAATATATTTAATATATATTTATATTTACATATATATATATATATATATTATTTATTTATTTT
>NW_013574279.1:752-925 GCF_000499745.2 Eimeria mitis | reverse complement strand
GTATAAACCCTAAACCCTAAACCCTAAACCCTAGTTGGTTGCATTAACCACTAAAACAAAATTAAATATAATCAATATAGCGAATTCAGTATAATAAAACTAAATATATTTAATATATATATATATATATATATATATATATATATATATATATATATATATATATATATATA
>NW_013574279.1:0-705 GCF_000499745.2 Eimeria mitis | reverse complement strand
CTTATATATACATATATATATTATTTATTTATTTATTTTTGCTAGCTTTTCTCTATATTTTTTTTTAGTTGCTGCTACATATATTGTATTTATTACATTTATTATAAATAAAGAAAAAAAAACCTATTCTAATTTATTTTAATTATTTAATTTAATTAATTAATTAATTAATTAATTTATTTTATTTATTTATTTATTTTATTTATTTTATTTTTTTTTTATTTTATTTATTTTCTTTATTTTCTTTATTTTCTTTATTTTATTTATTTTCTTTATTTTATTTATTTTATTTATTTTATTTTATTATTTTTATTAATTTTATTTATTTTATTTATTTTTTTATTTTTATTTTTGCATGCAGAAAACCCGGCGAAGCTGTTGGCAGCATTTGTCGGTTGGTATCGCCGGAGAGAGAACTCACAATAAATGTAGAATATAATGTTTTAGATTCTCTGCTTAAGGTATTTATTTTATTTATTTATTTTTTTGTTTGTTTGTTTGTTTGTTTGTGTTTGGTTTTGTTTCTTTATTTATTTATTTATTTATTTATTTATTTATTTATTTATTTATTTATTTATTTATCTATCTATCTATCTATCTATCTATCTATCTATGTATGTATCTATTTCTCTACCTATATGTCTATATATATATATATATATATATATATATATATATATATATATATATATATATATATATATA
>NW_013574278.1:1884-3425 GCF_000499745.2 Eimeria mitis | reverse complement strand
TCATCAGCAGCAGCAGCAACAGCAACAGCAGCAGCAGCAGCAGCAGCAGATGATAGCTGCTGTGCTGCTAGCATGCGTCTAGGGGGGCCCCCCAGGGTCTGGTTTGGTTGCAGCGAAGACAGAGAAGAGCAGCGCCGGCTGCTGCCGTCGGGGGCCCTCATAAGAAGCACTCTCTCAGGCAGAATAGAAGTATACCTACCGGTGCGCTCTTGCTGCTGCTGCTGCTGCTGCTGCTGCTGGGGCTGCTGCTGCTGCTGGGGCTGATGCTGCTGCTGCTGGGGCTGATGCTGCTGCTGCTGGGGATGCTGCTGCTGCTGCTGCTGCTGCTGGGGCTGCTGCTGCTGGGGCTGCTGCTGGGGCTGCTGGGGCTGCTGCTGCTGCTGCGGCTGCTGCTGCTGCTGTTGATGATAATGATGATGATGATGCCTGTGCTGCTGTTGCTGCTACTGCTGCTGCTGCTGCTTGTGATGATGCTGATGCGGTTGCTGCTATTGCTGCTGCTGCTGCTGCTGCTGCTGCAGAACGGAGATTACATGTCTCGTGTTCCTCTTAAGTCTGAGTTTGCTGCTCGCTGCCGCACTAAGCGGCTGCCGCCGGTGCTGCAGCGGCTGGGGGCCCTGTACGAGCAGCAGCAGCAGCAGCAGCAGCAGCTGCAGCAGCAGCAGGGAACAGACGACCCTCTGCTGCTGCCTGCTGCTTTTCTTAGTGATCCCTTCAATACAGGTGAAGCCATAATTAAATCAGGAGATGCAGCAGCAGCAGCAGCAGCTGCTGCTGCTGCTGCTGAAGCAGCGACAGCAGCAGTAGCAACTGCAGCAGCAGCAACAGCAGCACGAAATGTAGCAGCAGCAGCAATAACTTTGGTAGGCTGTTAGTGACGAAAACAGCAGTAGAATCAGAGAGAGAACCAGCAGCAACAGCAGCAGCAGCAGCTGCTGCTGCTGCTGCTGCTGCTGTTGCTGCTAGGCCGCTGATATCAGACAAATCCCCTTCGGAAACAGCAGCAGCAGACAGCAGCAGCAGCAGAAGCAGCAGCAGCAGCAGCAGCAACAGCAATAGCAGCAACCATCACAGCAGCACAAATTATAGCTGCAGCAACAGAAACAAGCTAAACTAAAACAAAATAAAACAAAACAAACCCAAACGAATTAAATAAAAGAGAAAAACAAAATGAATAAAATAAATAAACAAAATACAATAAAATAAAATAAAATAAAATAAAATAAAATAAAATAAAATAAAATAAAATAACATAAAATAAACAAAATAAAATAAAATATTAAATAAAATAAAGTAAAATAAATAAAATAAAACAAAAAATATTTTGTTTCAGGGCGACAAGATCAGGGGCTTCCTGGGCATTGGGTCGTCTGCAAAACGAACGGAAAAAGGACAGCAAAATACAAACAAAGTAAATATAAATAAATAAATAAATAGATAAATATATAATTAAATTAATAAAAAAATAAATAAATAAATAAAATAAATAAATAAAATAGAGTAATCAATACATACATGCAAATCAATGCAGGCATGCAAAT
>NW_013574278.1:1071-1784 GCF_000499745.2 Eimeria mitis | reverse complement strand
ATAAAATAACATAAATAAATATATTTTGTTTCAGGGCGACAAGATCAAGGGCTTCCCGGGCATTGGGTCGTCTGCAAAACGAACGGAAAAAGAACAGCAAAATACAAACAAAGTAAATATAAATAAATAAATAAATAAAATAAAATAAATAAAATAAATAAATAAATAAATTAAATAAATAAATAAAATAAAATAGAGTAATCAATACATAAATGCAAATCAATGCAGGCATGCAAAACAGTGCTTTGATGCAAATCAATGCATGCATGCACTGCATGCATGCAGTTAGCATTGCATGCAATGCATGCATGCATGCATGCATGCATGTACTTGTTGCATGCATGCATGCTTGTACTTGTTGCATGCAGTCACTGCATGCATGCTTGCATGCATGCATGTACTTGTTGCATGCATGCACTGCATGCATGCAGTTAGCTTTGCATGCAATGTATGCAGTCACTGCATGCGTGCATGCATGCGTGCATGCATGCATGTATTTGTTGCATGCACTGACTGCATGCATGCAGTGAATGCATGCATTTGGTAGGACGATGTTTGTTGTCTGCTGCGTCTGCCTCTGTTTGCATCATTTATTTTATTTGCTGCTGCTGCTGAAGTTGCAATTGCTGCTGCTGCAGTTGCAGTTGCTACTGTTGCTGCAGTTCAAGTTGCTGCTGCTGCTGCTGCACCAGTTGCTGCTGCTGCTCCAGTTG
>NW_013574278.1:614-971 GCF_000499745.2 Eimeria mitis | reverse complement strand
TGCAATGTATGCAGTCACTGCATGCGTGCATGCATGCGTGCATGCATGCATGTATTTGTTGCATGCACTGGTTGCATGCATGCAGTGAATGCATGCATTTGGTAGGACAGTGTTTGTTGTCTGTTGTCGCTGCCTCCGTTTGCATCATTTATTTTATTTGCTGCTGCTGCTGAAGCTGCAGTTGCTGCTGCTGCAGTTGCAGTTGCTACTGTTGCTGCAGTTCCAGTTGCTGCTGCTGCTGCTGCTGCTGCTGTGTTTGCATGCAGATGGGAGCGCGGAGTGTCCGCCTGAGTTTGAGGGGGAGAAGGAGGTAGCTGATTTGCTGTCTCTTGCTGCAGCAGAAGCAGCAGCAGCAGC
>NW_013574278.1:0-514 GCF_000499745.2 Eimeria mitis | reverse complement strand
TTGCTGCAGTTCAAGTTGCTGCTGCTGCTGCTGCACCAGTTGCTGCTGCTGCTCCAGTTGCTGCTGCTGCTGCTGCTGCTGCTGCTGTGTTTGCATGCAGATGGGAGCACGGAGTGTCCGCCTGAGTTTGAGGGGGAGAAGGAGATAGCTGATTTACTCTCTCTTGCTGCAGCAGAAGCAACAGCAGCAGCAGCAGCAGCTGCTGCTGCAGCAGGAGGAGCAGGAGAAGACGCACCCGCATCATCAGCAGCAGCGGCAGCAACAGCAGCAGCAGCAGCAGCAGCAGCAGCAGCAGATGGAGGAGAGTGGCAACAATATGATTTGCCTTCTAGCTCTTTTGCTGTTCACAACGAAGCAGAGAGAAATCTGCTTTTTACTTTTTCTGCTGCTGCCCTCCAGTCTGTCTCTCTCATCGATTGCAGCAACAAAAATAAAAACAAAAACTACAAACAAAACACCATCAAGGCAAGCCCAAAAGAAACAACACTCGGGGTTAGGGTTTAGGGTTTAGGGT
>NW_013574277.1:3030-3156 GCF_000499745.2 Eimeria mitis | reverse complement strand
AGCAACACAGGAAATCCCTAACTGCTGTCTATGCTCGAGCTCTGCGCTGCACCACCTGCTCCCGCCTTTCACCAAATCGTGGATCTCTACTGGCTTCACATGCCGCTCCCCCCACACACTTCCTGA
>NW_013574277.1:1508-2844 GCF_000499745.2 Eimeria mitis | reverse complement strand
CCACCAGATCGTGGACCTCTGCTGGCTTCACATGCCACTCCAGCAACGCACGTCCTGAATGTAGATTGCGTGTTCGCGCCGCACTCGCTCTACCGACCACCAGCAGAGCACTGCACACACCTCTGCCACATAGATCGGCGCAGACGTGACGGGCACTCTGAGCAACAGAGAGGATCCCCAACTGCTGTCTACGCTCGAACTCTGCGCTGGACCACCTGCTCCCGCCATCCACCAAATCGTGGATCTCTACTGGCTTCACATGCCACTCCGGCCACGTACGCCCTGGAAGTAGATTGAGGCTACCCGTCGCACTCGCTCTACCGACCTCACCAGCAGTGAACTGCACACACCTCTGCCACATAGATCGGCGCAGACGCGACAGGCACTCTCAGCAACACAGGAAATCCCTAACTGCTGTCTATGCTCGAGCTCTGTGCTGCACCACCTGCTCCCACCTTTCACCAAATCGTGGATCTCTACTGGCTTCACATGCCGCTCCCCCCACACACTTCCTGGTCCTACAGATAGGGGCCACCTCGCACTCGCCCCACTGACCTGACCACCAGACACCTGCACACCCCTCTGCCACATAGATCAGCGCAGAGGTGACAGGCACTCTGAGCAACAGAGAGAATCCCTAACTGCTGTCTACACTCGAACTCTGCGCTGGACCACCTGCTCCCGGCTTCCACCAGATCGTGGACCTCTGCTGGCTTCACATGCCACTCCAGCAACGCACGTCCTGAATGTAGATTGCGGGTTCCCGCCGCACTCGCTCCGCCGACCTCAGCAGCAGCAAACCGCAGACGCCGCTCTCGGATAAATCAGCGCGGACGGGACAGACACTCTGAGCAACGCAGAGAGTCGCTGACTCCTGTCTACGGGCGCACTCTGCCCTGGAGCGCGCAGTTGAACGCTCCACTAGATCGTGGATCTCTACTGGCTTCACATGCCACTCCAGCCACACACTTCCTGGATGTACATTATTGGGCCCCCTCGCACTCACGCCACCGACCTCACCACCAGAAAACTGCACACACCGCTGGCTAACGTCCAATGCACTTTACGTGCGCCGCCGCACTAACGTGTCGTGCGCTGTCTCCGTGAGGAGGTGGCGCGCGAGGGTCTATTGAGCGGCACGCGAGTAACTTCGAAAACTCATTCTTCGCTTCGCCGCATAATGCAACTCTGCCAGCTGCTGCGCAGCTCGTCCTCTCACATCACGGACTCTAGACTCCTGCGTGCGTTACCAAAACTTGCAAAAGGCAGTTTTGCCCCCAACAAGCAACGCACTACCTGACCGTCCGGAGCGTACGACCCCCAACGAATTATGCAA
>NW_013574277.1:0-1432 GCF_000499745.2 Eimeria mitis | reverse complement strand
ACGTTCAGGCCTATATTGCCTGGCGGGAATGGCACAAACGCCCATATTGCAGAATTGTATGAACTGCTCCGTTCGTATAGGCCCTCCACTGAAATATTTTCTGTGAGAGCGCACCGTCGAGCGGTTGACCCTTTCCATCGAGCAACCCACTTCCTGGACAGCCGCCACATACATCAGCGCAGACGTGACAGGCACTCTCAGCAACATAAAGGATCCCTAACTGCTGTCGACACTCGAACTCTGCGCTGGACAACCCACTCCCACCTTTCACCAAATCGTGGATATCTTCTGGCTTCAGATGCCTCTCCCGCCACACACTTCCTGGATGTACATTGATGGGTCCCCTCGCACTCGCTGCACCGACCTCACCAGCAGAGCACTGCACACACCTCTGCCACATAGATCAGTGCAGACGTTACAGGCACCCTGAGCAACACAAAGAGTCCCTAACTGTTGTCTACACTCGACTGTTGCGCTGGACCACCTACTGGAACGTTTCACTAAATCGAGGATCTCTACTGGCTTTGCGTGCCCCTCCCGCCACGCACTTCCTGGATGTACATTGAGGGGCTCCCTCGCACTCGCTGCACCGAGCTCACCACCAGAAAACTGCAAACACCGCTGGCTAACGTCCAGTTCAGTTTACATGCACCTCATCCCTAGTGCGGCGTGGGCTGTCTCCGAACGGAGGTGGGCGACGAGGGCTTATTGAGCGGCAAGGCGCCCACCAATGCACACGAGTAACTTGGAAAGCTCATTGTCCGCACCGCCGCATGACTTCACTTACNAAGGCGCCCACCAATGCACACGAGTAACTTGGAAAGCTCATTGTCCGCACCGCCGCATGACTTCACTTACCTGTATCCATATTTTGCGAGCTCGCAGGTGCGTGAAGTGCGTTCGTGGTGTAGCGGTACCTAGCATTTTCACCCGTAAAGCTGTAGAACGGCGGGGTAAGAAAATGCACGTTGTTGACTGGCGAGAAGATGGCAAGGTTCCGGTAGGGCAGTTGGAAGACCCAGCGCGATGCCAAAGACCAACTGAAACTTTTACAACCCGATGAAGCGGCACAAGGTTAACACTAATGAGAAGCAGCGGCTACCAAGCACTGCACTTGTGCTGCCGGTACTCCTCAAGTCGATGATGTAAGAATACCGTCAAGCACTTGCTGTCTCATGCCTGCTTCGAGCAAATGGCGCGATGACCGCACACCTCCCATTGCCGTCAACTGCTTCGCTAAGAGGGGTAGTCGCTGCACTGTTCTGCCAAGTAGAAAACGTAGCCAATGCCGCGAGTCGAGTCAGTAGTAGAGCACTCATATATAGACACTTACGAGCTGTTATACAGACGTCAAATAGTGCAGCCGGGGGCAAGGAGCTGCAGCGGTGCAGCATCCAGCAGCAAGGGCGGGTACAATAATTCAAGAAGTCAG
>NW_013574276.1:3122-3430 GCF_000499745.2 Eimeria mitis | reverse complement strand
GCAGCAGCAGCAGCAGCAGCAGCAGCAGCAGCAGCAGCAGCAGCAGCAGCAGCAGCAGCAGCAGTGGGGGGGGAGAAGCAGAAGTGGGTTTAGTAATGGGGAAGCCTTTGAGGATGAAATAATAGGAAGGCTAAGCCATCAGGGTATTGGTGTTGTTGCTATGGCTAATGATGGATATAAAAATAAAAATTTATCTGAGTTTTATATTACTTTCAAGTCTTGTACTCATCTAGATGGCAAACATACTATCTTTGGGAGAGGTAATTATATTTTATTTTATTTTATTTTGTTTTTTGTTTTGTTTTTGG
>NW_013574276.1:2337-3022 GCF_000499745.2 Eimeria mitis | reverse complement strand
GTACTCATCTAGATGGCAAACATACTATCTTTGGGAGAGGTAATTATATTTTATTTTATTTTATTTTATTTTATTTTGTTTTTTGTTTTGTTTTTGTTTTTTGTTTCGTTTTTTTTCTCTTTTTATTGATGTATTTATGTCTATGTTTGTCTCTGTCTTTGTCTTTGTTTTTATTTTATATTACTTTCAAGTCTTGTACTCATCTAGATGGCAAACATACTATCTTTGGGAGAGGTAAATACAGTTTATTTTATTTTATTTTATTTTGTTTTTGTTTGTATTTTTTTCTCTTTTTATTGGTGTATTTATCGATGTATTTATGTTTATATTTGTCTCTTTGTCTTTGTCTTTGTCTTTGTTTTTATTTTATTTTATTTTATATTACTTTCAAGTCTTGTACTCATCTAGATGGCAAACATACTATCTTTGGGAGAGGTAATTATATTTTATTTTATTTTATTTTATTATGTTTTTGTTTGTATTTTTTTCTCTTTTTATTGGTGTATTTATCGATGTATTTATGTTTATATTTGTCTCTTTGTCTTTGTCTTTGTCTTTGTTTTTATTTTATTTTATTTTATATTACTTTCAAGTCTTGTACTCATCTAGATGGGAAACATACTATCTTTGGGAGAGGTAATTATATTTTATTTTATTTTATTTTGTTTTTGTTTTTTGTTTCGTT
>NW_013574276.1:1606-2237 GCF_000499745.2 Eimeria mitis | reverse complement strand
CTCATCTAGATGGCAAACATACTATCTTTGGGAGAGGTAATTATATTTTATTTTATTTTATTTTGTTTTTGTTTTTTGTTTTTTGTTTTTTCTCTTTTTATTGATGTATTTATGTCTATATTTGTCTTTATTTTTATTTTATTTTATTTTACATTTACGTCTTGTACTCATCTAGATGGCAAACATACTATCTTTGGGAGAGGTAAATAAATATATAAATTATTTTATTTTATTTTGTTTTGTTTTTGTTTTTTGTTTCGTTTTTTTTCTCGTTTTATTGGTGTATTTATTGATGTATTTATCTCTGTCTTTGTCTTTGTCTTTGTCTTTATTTTATTTTACTTTTGTAAAGATAAATAGAAATATAAAACATTTTATTTTATTTTATTTTATTTTATTTTATTTTATTTTATTTTATTTTTATTATTTTCTTTGTTTATTTATCTCTTTGTCTTTGTCTCTATCGCGCTGGCATAAGTTATATTTTATTTTCTTTTTCTTTATTCTATAGATATAAAATAAATAAATAAAATAAAAATAAATAAAATAAAAACAAATAAAATAAAATAAATAAATATATATTTGTCTCCTTTGCTGCAGTTGTTGGGGGCTTCGTGCCTGGGAGAGTCTC
>NW_013574276.1:910-1506 GCF_000499745.2 Eimeria mitis | reverse complement strand
TTTTTTTTTTTTTTTTTTTTTTTTTTTTTTTTTTTTTTTTTTTTTTTTTTTTTTTTTTTTTCAATAAAAACTAAATAAACAAACAAATAAATAAACAAATAAATAAATAAATATATAAATAAATAAATATATGTTTGTCTCCTTTGCTGCAGTTGTAGGGGGCCTAGACGTGCTGCGTGCATGGGAGAATCTCCCTGTATAAAAAAGTTTTTTTTTTTTTTTCCTTTTTTTTCTTTTTTTTCTTTTTTTCTGCTTTTTTCTCTGAATAAAAACTAAAAAAACAAACAAACAAATAAATAAATAAATAAATAAATATATATTTGTCTCTTTTGCTGCAGTTGTTGGGGGCCTAGACGTGCTGCGTGCATGGGAGAATCTGCCTGTAGATAAAAAGGATCGTCCCCTGTCTCCTTTAATAATAGAGAAAATAATTATTTATAAAAATGCATTTGAGGAGGCAAAAAAAGAAATAAAAAAAGAAAAAGAAGAAAAAATAAATAAACAAAAAAAAGAAAAAGAGGTACGAGTGGAGACTTTGTTCTGTGCTTCTTTGTTTATTTATTTGTGTATTTATGTTTTTATATTTTTGTGTATTT
>NW_013574275.1:2826-3701 GCF_000499745.2 Eimeria mitis | reverse complement strand
TATATATATATATATATATATATATATATATATATATTGCTTGAGCAGGGAGAAAAGGGAGAGTATAGAGTGTTAATATGTTATAGGAACGAACCTTTCTTCTCTGGCGCGCTCGCTGAAATGTAGAAAAGAAAGATGCAGAGAAAAACAAACAAAAACGCAGCGAATATTATTTTATTTTTGTTTAAAAAGAATAAAATTAATTATATTTTATTATTTTATTTTGTTTTTTATGTTGAAAAGGTGCGTAAGTTTCTGTATTCTTACCTTCTACATTAAACTCAACAACTCTGTTTTTTTCTGCTGCAGTGACAATATCTTTTAACTCTGATAAAACTAAAATATCTTTCAATTCCCAGAAAGCTACATCTCTAGCTTCATCTAGCTCTGAGTGCTTCGATGCCTGCAGCAGTTTCTTTTTTATTTCTTCTTTATGTTTAGCTAGCCCCTCTCTTATATCTTCTATTGAACATTCATCTATAGGCTTAGATAGAGAAACAATAAAAGTTGTTTTATTGGGGTCAAAGTGAAGAGAAGCACGAGCACCAGAAGGAAGAGTCAGAGTAGCTTCCTTAAGGCCAAAGGAAACTGAAAATATAAGCACAAAACAGAAACATGAATAGAAGAAATATACACGTTTTTGTTGCTTGTTTTCCTCTCTCTCTGCTGCTGTAGCTAGCGATTCAACCCGTATTCAATATCTTTAAAACACTCTCACAATATATTCATATTTTTATTTTTATTTATTTTTTTATTTTCTCGTAAACGCACCAGAACGGGGTGCTGCTTTCCTCGGTGCAGGAACTGGCGGGGCGGGGGGAGGAGAAGGAGGGGTTTCTTCTGCAAAAAGAAAGAAAAAAAGAAAGGCATTTTGT
>NW_013574275.1:2429-2726 GCF_000499745.2 Eimeria mitis | reverse complement strand
ATTTTTATTTATTTTTTTATTTTCTCGTAAACGCACCAGAACGGGGTGCTGCTTTCCTCGGTGCAGGAACCGGCGGGGCGGGGGGAGGAGAAGGAGGGGTTGTTTCTTCTGCAAAAAGAAAAAAAAAAAGAAAGGCATTTTGTTTTTTTTTATTCGGTAGTGAACTCGATGCATACAAAATATATTTTATAAGGAAAGAAGAGAGAAACTCATACAGATCCGTTATATGAACGCACCTTTCTTCTCTGGCGCGCTCGCTGAAACGCAAAAAAAAAACATTCACAAACGGAAAATATG
>NW_013574275.1:2064-2329 GCF_000499745.2 Eimeria mitis | reverse complement strand
ATGAACGCACCTTTCTTCTCTGGCGCGCTCGCTGAAACGCAAAAAAAAAACATTCACAAACGGAAAATATAAAATATATTTCTTTGTTTAAAACCCGAAATAATCATAAATTTAATAATATATTTTTTTTTTTGTGCTATCATGAGTTCCTTTCTCTCTGCTTTCTTTCTCTTTTGCAGCTTTCTATGCAGGGAAAGCAGCATGCTTACCTTCTACATTGAACTCAACAACTCCGTTTTCTCGTGCTGTATCGACGATATCTTTA
>NW_013574275.1:1457-1964 GCF_000499745.2 Eimeria mitis | reverse complement strand
CTTTCTCTCTGCTTTCTTTCTCTTTTGCAGCTTTCTATGCAGGGAAAGCAGCATGCTTACCTTCTACATTAAACTCAACAACTCCGTTTTCTCGTGCTGTATCGACAATATCTTTTAACTCTGATAAAACTAATATTTCTTTCAAGTCCCAGGAAGCTACAGCTCTTGCTTCTTCTAGTTCAGAGTGCTTCGATGCCTGCAGCAGTTTCTCTCTTATTTCTTCTTTATGTTTCGCTAGCCCCCCCCTTATATCTTCCATTGAACACTCATCTACAGGCTTAGGCAAACGAACGATGAATGTAGTTTTAGCGGGATCGAAGTGCAGAGAGGCACGAGCACCAGAAGGAAGAGTCAGAGTAGCCTCCTTAAGGCCAAAGGAAACTGAAAACATTATATACAAGAAACAGAAGGATGCATGCAGCAGGATAGTAAACAAAACAAATAATAACATAACTAAGGTAAATAAAATTTACAATAGATCAGTAACATGAAGAGAAATGAAACTTT
>NW_013574275.1:1269-1357 GCF_000499745.2 Eimeria mitis | reverse complement strand
CAGCAGGATAGTAAACAAAACAAATAATAACATAACTAAGGTAAATAAAATTTACAATAGATCAGTAACAAGAAGAAAAACGAACTGC
>NW_013574275.1:1053-1169 GCF_000499745.2 Eimeria mitis | reverse complement strand
GCTTAGGCAAACGAACGATGAATGTAGTTTTAGCGGGATCGAAGTGCAGAGAGGCACGAGCACCAGAAGGGAGAGTCAGAGTAGCTTCCTTAAGACCAAAGGAAACTGAAAACATA
>NW_013574275.1:705-974 GCF_000499745.2 Eimeria mitis | reverse complement strand
GTTGCATGGGTAGAAGCAGCAGCAGCAGCAGCAGCAACAGGCACAGAATAGCAGCAGCAAAAGTCTATGATAACAGCAGCCGCAACAGAAGAGGAAGTAGCAGCAGCAGCAGCACCAGCAGCAGCAAGAGCAGCAGTAGCACGAAAACCAGACAAAAGCAGCAGCAACAAAAGCAGCAGCAGCAAGAAAGAGCAGACACATAACAGCAGCAGCCAGTTCTGCATTTCTTCTCATATATACCTTCAGACGGCGCAGGGGCTCGAGGAGGC
>NW_013574275.1:0-605 GCF_000499745.2 Eimeria mitis | reverse complement strand
ACAGAAGAGGAAGTAGCAGCAGCAGCAGCACCAGCAGCAGCAAGAGCAGCAGTAGCACGAAAACCAGACACCAGCAGCAGCAACAAAAGCAGCAGCAGCAAGAAAGAGCAGACACATAACAGCAGCAGCCAGTTCTGTATTTCTTCTTATATATACCTTCAGACGGCGCAGGAGCTCGAGGAGGGGGGGGAGGCGGTGCAGGGGGAGAAGGCGGCGGCGTTTGGGGTTCTTCCTCTGAGCAGCAGCGCGAAAGCAGATGTTTTACTATCGATACACTGAGCTTACTAAACCCTAAACCCTAAACCCTAAACCCTAGAAGTGTTTTGAATTGCAGAATATAGGGGAAGGAGATGTTGGTTTCTGCTGCCAGCAGCGAGAAACGAACCTTTCGGTCTGGGGGTTTCTTCAGCTGTAGATAATAAAAAGAAGAAAGCAGGAAACAGAAAAAAAAAAAAGAGAAAAGGAATGAGTTTAAGGCCTAGATGGGCCAGTTCAATTGATTGTACTTATAATTATAATTAATAAATAAATAAATAATAATTAAATAACAATTAAAATAAAAAAGAATCGTAGAAAAAACAAACTCACGTTTTGGCTTCGGCGAT
>NW_013574274.1:2652-3433 GCF_000499745.2 Eimeria mitis | reverse complement strand
TTATTCTCTATACTGCAGCAACTCACCCAGCAGCAGCAGCAGCTCAGCACGAACAGCAGAACCCCCCCTCCTGCTGCTCCTCCGCAGCTCCTCAAACAACCGCAGCAGCAAACGCTCCAAGCAACCCCTAGAAACAGGCAGCTCACGCCAGCTGCCTACACAGGGGGCCCCCAGGGGGGCCCCCAGGGGGGCCCCCAGGGGGGCACCCCAGGGGGCCCCCATGGATGTATCCAAGGGGCCCCCCACCAAGGGGGCCCCTTGCACCAAGGGGGCCCCCAAAGGAGAATGCAAGGGGGGCCCCCAAGGGGCCCCCAAAGGGGTATCGGTGGGGGCCCCGTGGGGGGCCCCCCAGGGACCTTCTTGGGGGCCCCCCCAGGGGGCCCCTTGGGGGGCCCCCCAGGGGGGGGCCCCCTGGGGGCCCCCCCAGGGGGCCCCCTCTGTGTCTGGGGCGAATAGAATGCGGAGGAGTTTTGCTGCATTTTGTTTTATTTTGTTTGAGGGGTCTATGATGATGATGTTTATACAAATATCCTAAAAAAGAAGAAAAAGAAGAAAGGAGACAGAAAAAAGAAATATAAAAGAATAAAGAAAGAATGCCAGCAGCAGCAGCAGCAGAAGCACCAAAAGCAGCAGCAGCAACATCACCAGCAGCAGCAGCGGTTTCACCAGCAGCAGCAGCATCACCAGCAGCAGCAGCATCATCACCATTACCAGCAGCAGCACCAGCAGCAGCAGCACCAGCACCAGCACCAGCACCAGCAACAACACCAGCAGCAACACC
>NW_013574273.1:3093-3164 GCF_000499745.2 Eimeria mitis | reverse complement strand
GGTTGTATGATTAGGAGCAGCGAGTACCAGTTTTGTGTGCTCTGTATCTGTGCTGTTGACTTTGCGGGTAT
>NW_013574273.1:262-2876 GCF_000499745.2 Eimeria mitis | reverse complement strand
GGCTACCGTTGACGTGCGGCTGAGGGGAAAGGGCAAAGCGGCCTGGTCCCGAGAAAGGTGAGAATGGCGGTAGACACAGAAGGTACGCACTATAAGCACCTGAAGAGAACGGATAGGCGCTAACTGTATATTTGCGACGAATTGGGAGCGTGTCGCAGGCGTCAGCGGCTGAGGAATGCTTTAGGAAAACGAGGGAACCGCGTGTCTGTTTGCAGGCGTTGCGTTCTCGACTTGGTGGCCAGTCAATATATCTAGTGCGATGGCATTTGGTGCGTACTACGCAGGGAGTTGCTAGACGTTGAACACGCGCTTATGGGCCGCTTGGAAGAGGCACAAGGGCCGTTGAGAAGTGGTTGAGGAAATCGAAAAATGTGGCGTGGGTGGGAGTTGAGGCAAAACTGCATTTGCGCAGGAGGTGAGCACTGGAAACATCGGGATGGGAAATGAAATCTGGGATGTTGGACTGCCGTTGAGTTGGGGGCGGTATGGCAGGCGCTGAGCAGGATTGGGACCTTGGGCATTTCTGTTGATGCTGTATCAGGTATGGTTTGAATTGTTTTCTCTGTCTTTGGAGATAGAGCTTTCCAACGAAGAAAGTATGGGTTCGAGCCATATAAATGTGGCGCTTTTGTGTGTGTGGCGTGTGGTACTATAAGAACCCAAAGGAACTGTGTTGACGGGTACGTTGATGGTGGACGTCATACACAATACGTTCAGAATCAAAGCAACAACCGTTGCTGCTACAGCGCCCTGAGGAGGTGCTCATCACAGGTTTAGTACGGTTAGCCGATTGCACAATGCTGCAGTGCATGATGATTCCTGAGCGCGGCGCATATTAGATTCGTTTATGTGGAGAGTGCAAAAAACGAAGCCGTTGTGTTCACGTGTATATGTTGCCGAAGTTGCAGCCCACCTGCTGTGGTGCTCCATCAGAATGGCGTTGAATCATCGGAGGCTGCTACACAGCAGTCACCTGTGATTGCAGTAGGGGCACCGATTTTATTCAGGAAGTACACTGCCGAAAGGCATACATTAGGCACTACTTTTGGGGCGTCGTGGTCTCAAGAGGTGCATGTGATGCAAATGTAGCAACGGTGCTCCCGCGATGAGCGACGGAAGGAAACGGTGCTGGCAAATGGACTTCATTGTCGAGCTTCCGGTAAAAGAGAGTGTGTCCCTCGCGATCGCTGCAGGTGCAGTAGGTTTGAACTCTGAAGCATGTCCGCAAGACGTCGTTCTCGTTACTGTTTGTATGTTACGATGCTGACACCAACCGAGTTGCAGTCTGTGGTGACCGCGATGATGCTGCGCAAAACAAAGGCTATATTTCCCCGAGAGATAATGGCTGATTCAGGTGTAGACGAATTCTACCATAAGCCAGAAGGGCATTTTTATGTCAAACGAACGTCTCTCTGTATAATGAAGCTCGAGCGGAGATGAAGACGATGTTGACAACAGTAATGCAACATATAGAAACCCGTATCCAGTCATGCCAGCTGAGATCTGTGGACTCCAGCTCGTCTCCTACAAGCCCATCCAATCGATTTGCATCTGGACCCAAGAAGAGCCACAACCGTCTGGCTGCGTCGGGGAATGTTTTTGGAATTTTTTGTTGACGTGTAGCAATGACTGCTTGTGGTATTTACTCGTTCACAGGCCGTAAGTCGATAGTTAGACTGTAACCACGATCCGCACCTTCTGCGTTGGTTTTACTGTATTGTTGACTCTTTGTAGCGCGCAAATACCGTGAGGATGTCGAGAAATGAAATATGTGAGGGCTCGTCATTATTCACGGCGTGCTCTTTTTGCCGTCGTTTGCACCTTGAAGGAGAGATAGGGAACCACTGCTTAAGCGCTCTGGGTTGCCGTTCGTTAACATTCACAGGGCAAAGGAAAGTCACTAGCACTAGAGCTTCCAGCGCCACCAAAGGCTGCATCAACAAACTCAGGCTTGGGCAACAGCAAGTACTATCCTGAAATCCAATTTCTAGGCTGCATGGAGATTTTCATCCTGGTTGAATATCCCAATGACCTTCAACACACTCACCAGGAGGCATTCATATTTGTGCCTGGTGATTCCACTGTCTTAGTATGTGCGTGAAAATCCCCAAACCGGGTAGTCCGTGCAATTCACCAGCGCCAGGCCACCTTGTGTTCACCTTATTCGGTATCCCTCATAATTTGTGCTGCATTGCTTTTTTAGGAGCGATTACTATGCTCACTTAGTTTGCGAATGGCTTGTCGCATTTTTCACGGATGGAGACGATGGGGCAGGAAGGCAGGAACTCTAATATTGTGCTACGCTGTAACATTTCCGGAATGCTCTGATTACGCACTAAAGGAAGGAATGTGTACAATAGTAGAGTGACTACATCTTAGCATTAGCGGTAGATCACTTCTCTGTTCCACGGGGTGTTTGCAACACTTTTCTGGCCACACTTATAATGATGGCCGCGCGCGATGCGCCAAGACACAGTGAAGCGACAAAGATCTACACAAGCAACGAGAAGGCCTCACCAGAACGGTGTAGTTTGTTAACGTATGACAAGTGAGAGCCGTGTACTTAATGGGGTACGCAGCTATTTTCGCCGTCGTCCTGCTGTGCGGTTTAACA
>NW_013574273.1:0-142 GCF_000499745.2 Eimeria mitis | reverse complement strand
TTGGACGGTGAATCCCGCACTAGCACCTGGCTAAGTGAATTTGCCTGAATCGGCAGTGCAGTTGGTCGACCCGGACCCACATCGACTGATGAAACCCGTATTTTAGCTTACCCTCTTTTCGAGAAACACGTCTCAATTTTGT
>NW_013574272.1:1729-3165 GCF_000499745.2 Eimeria mitis | reverse complement strand
TATCACCGCTGGGCAACCGGCTACTACGCGCAGAAACCGAGCTGACTGATGCTGGTGACTTATGAACTTCTTGAAGCCTCGCCCCATCTTTCATAACTGTGTCCTGTATTTTGGCCTTCAAGGCCTGTAACCTCTCCCTCTCACGTTCAAGAGTTTGCAGCTTTGCTCTGCGCTCCTCTTCAATAGATTTAGCAGCCAGCTCAAAGGCATAAAGGGAGTTGTATGCAGCGCTCCTGAAAAAGAGAAGTGAATTGCCTACAGCGAAGTCTTTGATGTCAATATACTGTCCTAGCATGCGAACAATGTCATCTTTATCTCCACACGCCGCTCCCCCAAAGAGTCTAGGGCAGTACTTCGGCAGGTCCTCAATACGTGCCACCACGGGAAAGCCATAGCTGAGTTTGATCAAAACACACAACACAGAAAAATTTCAATATATGCTTTTGCACACTGACGATAGGGGAGTGTATATCTATATGATCGGGAACACTTATCTCGCTCACCTCTGCCAATCCTCAACCTTCAGAAGCTCTTCATACGTCCAACTAGTCAATCCTGTAGAAACAGAATGCATGTATATTCCTACACTTTGCGCCTTCTGATTTAAACCAAGCTGCCTCGCCGAAGCCCTCAAAGTAACCACGGGGAGCCAGTGAGGCAACTGCTTCGCAAGCCCCCCAGCAGAAGCTACCCCTAAGGTGCGACGTGTTAGAGATATTTAACAAAAAATATGCAAAATGAATTTCTACAATGTGCATATTTGTGGAATATGTACGTACGAGAATCCGAGGAGCGCACGACAAGTACTGGTCTCTCAACCAGGTCAATCTCCAGGCAATCCTGAACGGCTTGGAGGACTCGAGCTGCACAGCTACAGTTGGCGATGCGACCACACATTCTTGTAGCAGATGCCTGCAACAAATTCCTCACCACAGCGACAACAAGTTTATCCTTATGCGAGCGTGCTTGTGAAACTTAATCTGTCTAAGTTTGCCAGGAGAGGAAGCCAAAAGAGGCACCAAAGAAACTCCTCCGTGGGTGCTTACAGAACGCAAAAGGTTCCCAATCAAACGGAATGTTGATCCCTTGATTGTCGATGACGCGCTTGTCAACTCTTTCAGATCCGTAGGAGACCACTGGCCCAGCCAGTCAATGAGTAATGAACCATCAGGTGTGACATTCAATATTTCTTTTGCGCAAGGCTTCGTGCTTGCCCACTCGATCCAAGCAACCACATCTGCAACGAATGCATGCCAAATGTTTGTATACACGTTCACTGCACAGCCTTAAGAATGACCCGTATCAACCCCAGCAAAAATATCTACACACCTTCCTGGTTTCTCGGTTCACTTGCAAGGAACGGGATGAGGCCGCCATGTCTTGAGAAGAGAAGCTGCAAAAGCAGCTGAGCATGTGGCTTCTGCGTTATAGAATTA
>NW_013574272.1:0-1525 GCF_000499745.2 Eimeria mitis | reverse complement strand
TTACCTGTAAGGCCTGACTAGCGAATCCTCCGAAGGAGAGCGGCCCATCAGCAGAGCTTGCAAAGGGAGCCTCTGTAGGTTACATAGAACAAAGCATATTGAAGAAATAAATATATCATGTTTAAGAGTGGTTCTAAGACAGTATCCTGCTGGAAAAGTTTTAGAAATTCGCATACCTTCAATGATGATATCTAGAGCTTTGCTCTGACGAGAAAATGGCTTCATGGGTAGAAGCGGTTGAAAAGAGCGCTGCATGAACAACCGAAAGGAAACTCAAAGTGAAGAGAAATGTGTATGTGATGCATGCGCAAAAACTCTAATTTTGGCTAAATTAGTTGAAGTTCTTTTGTTCAAAAGTTTTGTGTTTACCTGTACTTCCTTATTGGCAAGTTGTGTCACGAAGTAGAAAAGACCCTCATAAAGGATACTTCGGAGCTGTCTAGATAAATCCTCGTCTTCTCCTGAACTTTGCTTGAAAATTATCTGAACTAGTCCCGTCTGTGCACCAAGAAGCTGCTCCGTGACTTCGATGTCTTCGGGTCTTAAGTTGGAGCCTCTAGAAAGTATCCAATAAGCCAAGCATATGCGGAGGATATTTGTAGCCTGCATAAGCAGCATGAAAACGCTATACATATGAGCCACAACTCTGACGAGGCAGGCGTCTGGAAAATGCAACTATATAAGGAACGTAGCGGCATACCTCCATGATGTTGCAGTTGAGCGTTTTTTGCAGCTCTTCTTTTACGGCTGAGAGAGTCTTCGAAGTTTTTTCACTTTCTCTAAAACGATCGATGCAACCGTGTAGAAGTGAATCTTGCAGTTGGGTAGATGACAGTCCTGGGAGGCCTAACATTTGTGGTGTCAATTCGTCAGACAATGCGCCTGCAGCAAAAGGAAACAAGATATGGAACCCGTACTTCTCTTGCATGGCTCTGCAGTGAATTAGTGTGAGCATAAGCAGCATACTAAGGCGGTGTTTCAAAGGCCTGTTGCGCTTACTCTGTACAGCGATAAGTACAATCTTTGGAAGACCTGCATCTGCAGGAGGGGAGTCGCGTATCAAGAAACCTGTGAGGGAGATATTTCTTGCCTGGCCGGTGCTGTTGAAGCCCATGATCCACCTCCACTGACACAAGCTCCATTCTCCCTTGTCAGGAGACGCAATTGTGCTCCAAAGCGCCAACGCCTGTAGTACATGAAACAAACTTCAAGTGCCAAGGATCCTTTTGAAACATTTTCAGGGGTTTCAGAATTTTTGCTGAAATTAAACATTATGAACGCTCTTACATCGTATATCCGACAGACGCTTCTGATGAACAACATCTTCTCCTTCACAGCGAATCCACTCAAAAGGCCGAAACCAGCCAGCAGAGAGGGAACGGTTCGATCACTGCCTGCACAGCCCCACAGAAAGACTTGTGCACAACAGAGAACCAGTCAACAGTTAGCTACTCAATAGAATTTGCGAAACGCCACTGAAAAATATCAGCTTCACTAAAAGGAGAAGAGAGAATAGCCTTACCAT
>NW_013574271.1:3014-3616 GCF_000499745.2 Eimeria mitis | reverse complement strand
ATATATATATATATATATATTGATATATTGCTGTATGTACACCGCTAACTAGTGCACAGCACCATTATACACAAGCGAGTTGATGGCGCTGCTGCTGCTGATGCTGCTACTGCTGCTGCTGCTGCAGGTGTTCCTGCTGCAGTTGCTGCTGCTGCTCCTGCTGCTGCATGCGCATGCATGCAGCAGCAAACAGGCCTTGCAGACAGGCAGGCACCGAACCCACCGCCCTGAACCCTAAACTCTACCACCCAAATATAAAACCCTAAACCCTAGACCCCAAACCCTAAACCCTAGACCCCAAACCCTAAACCCTAAACCCTAAACCCTAAACCCTAACCCTTGATGAAGGTCCAGACGCTGCCTGTGCCTGCTGGGTCGAGGATCGTCTGACAGCCGCAGGTATCCAGTATCATGCACACATGCACGTCAGCGGAGACGCTCAGCAGCACCTGAAAGCAGCAGCAGCAGCAGCAGCAGCAGCAGCAGCAGCAGCAACGTTGACAGCAGCAGCAGCAGCAGTTGGAGTTTGCATGCAATGCCGAATGCACCACCGATCCGTTCCTCAGGTGTATGTACACACAGTCTGCAGCCAACACATATAC
>NW_013574271.1:2166-2364 GCF_000499745.2 Eimeria mitis | reverse complement strand
TACACCCCAATCTCCTCCGCTGCATGCAGGCGCAGCAACAACAGCAGCAATATCAGCAGCAGCAGCAGCAACAACAGCAGCAGCAGCAGCAGCAGCAGCAGCAGCAACACAGCTTCTATTAGGTTACCTGTCGCCTGGGACGGCGTCTCTAACCAGCCAATTCAACGCGCTGTACAGCATAAAGAAAAACACAGCAAG
>NW_013574271.1:1855-2066 GCF_000499745.2 Eimeria mitis | reverse complement strand
AAATAAAATAAAATAAAATAAAATAAAATAAAATAAAATAAAATAAAATAAATAAATAAATAAATAAATACAATAAACAAAACAAATAAAATACAGAAAAGGAGAAATACAACATATAAACAAATACATGCAGGCGAGCCGTTCAGTGAGCTCAGCGCTGCTGCCGCAAGAACCGAAGCAAACTCAAAGCAACAGCAACAGCAACAGCAGC
>NW_013574271.1:1371-1755 GCF_000499745.2 Eimeria mitis | reverse complement strand
AGCAACACAGCTTCTATTAGGTTACCTGTCGCCTGGGACGGCGTCTCTAACCAGCCAATTCAACGCGCTGCACAGCATAAAGAAAAACACAGCAAGAAAACAAATAAAATAAAATAAAATAAAATAAATAAATAAATAAATAAATACAATAAACAAAACAAATAGAATACAGAAAAGGAGAAATACAACATATAAACAAATACATGCAGGCCAGCTGTTCAGTGAGCTCAGCGCTACTGCCGCAAGAACCGAAGCAAACTCAAAGCAACAGCAACAGCAACAGCAGCAGCAACAGCAGCAGCAACAGCAGCAGCAGCAGCAGCAGGAGCAGAAGTTTATACCGAAGCAAACTCAAAGCAACAGCAACAGCAACAGCAGCAGCAA
>NW_013574271.1:854-1271 GCF_000499745.2 Eimeria mitis | reverse complement strand
GCACGAGTCCTTTTGTGTGTCCCTTGCTGCTGCTGCTGCTGCTGCTGCTGCTGCTGCTGCTGCTGCTGCTGCTTTGCTTGGCTGTTGGCTTGCTGGGGGGGGCCCTGGGTACCCTGCCGCTGCTGTTGTTTCTGCTGCCTCTGTAGGGGGAGTCAGGCAGTGCGTCGGTGAGCAGCAGCAGGTCGTCAGGCTCCACCCGCAGCAGCTGCACGAATGCATGCGCTAGCAGGTGTGCATCGTTGGCGGGGCCGCGGAGGTTGTAGTTGTTGTGTCGGGTGTACGTACACCCCACCACCACAGCTCGCGTTACACCCCACACCCTCCCCTTCTCCTTCACGCCAAAACTTTTATTATAACCAACTGTTGCAGACTGGGGGCGGTGGCCAGCAATCACGTGCGGCTGCTGCTGCTGCTGCC
>NW_013574271.1:0-754 GCF_000499745.2 Eimeria mitis | reverse complement strand
TTTATTATAACCAACTGTTGCAGACTGGGGGCGGTGGCCAGCAATCACGTGCGGCTGCTGCTGCTGCTGCTGCTGCCGCTGCTGCTGCTGCTGCTGCTGCTGCTGCTGCAGGGAGGGGCCGGAGGAATAGGCAAACGGCACAGAACCGGGCAGACGAGATGTAGAGGACGCGAAGCCAGCAGGAGCTGTAAAATATTCTATCGGTTGCTGCTGCTGCTGCTGCTGCTGCTGCTGCTGCTGCTGGGTGCTCCAGTGCATCGCGTCATGCTGAGGAAGTGTGTAAGCTTCCTGTCTTCTATGCAGGGAGTCCTGTGCTGCTGCTGCTGCTGCTGCTGCTGCTGCTGTTGCTGCTGTTGCTTCGCCCAGCGCAGAGCTATTGGAGATATCGGTAGCCAGGAGATGCTGCTCCCGCTGAAGGATTCGCTGCTCCTGCTGCTGCAGCACAGCCATCAGCTGCATGTGCTGTTCTTCTTGCTGCTGCTGCAGCAGCTGTTGCTGCAGTAGCTGCTGCTGCTGCTGCTGTTGCTGCTGCTGCGGGTAGATCAGTTGAGACTGCATAGGGTAGCTCGGGTTGCTCATGAGCCACTCCTGCTGCTGCTCTGAACCTGAAACTAGTCTTTGTGCTGCTGCGGATGGTTGATGTTGCAGCAGCAAGTCTTGCTGCTGCTGCAGGAGCTGCAGCTGCAACAGCTGCTGCTGCTGGTGGTAATCATCGGCAGAGGTGTAGTACTGCGATGGGGCAGTCACTGGCTGT
>NW_013574270.1:17215-18374 GCF_000499745.2 Eimeria mitis | reverse complement strand
GGCTTGAGTTTAAAAAATGGAAGACTGTGTATTGAAAGGAATTAAATCACGAAAGAAAAGGAAAATAATGGAGAATACCGGCATCGTCGAGCACGTGCCCGTCCAGGTTCGGCCGCTGGTCAGGCCGCTGCGGAGGCGATCTTCAGTGCAAGATGGGTATTTTTGTCGGTTGAAATGCAGAACTGGTTAGAAAAAAAAGGGAAACCACCGTAAATTACTCTAAAAAGCAGATATTCAATGAAATTAATGCCAAGAGAAGCACGGGTTCTCGCGCTGGCAGCCGACCCGACGGCGGCGCCTACCGAAGCCGCCGACACTAGGGTGAGGTTTCTTCGATCAGAAAGGTGTATTGCTCTGCTTTCCTCCTGAAACAACTTCATTAATAGTGTTTTATTTCATAAGAAGCGATTAAAAGAGGAAAATATTCATGAAAAATGGGCGAAACCTGCAGCCACACCTGTGTTTCGGGTGTATAGGCAGCTTTGCAGAACTGCCGCCAACATTTGTCCGCATTTCCCGTATGCATCTTTAAATTAATTAGAGTTAATCCGTTTCAACTCATGAAAAAACAAACACATATCGAGTAAACAATTCTTTTCGTCCTTCGTTCACCCGCCCGCAGCCGCCGATACGCAAAAAAAAAAACTGTCGTTTCCCCCGCTTTTTCATGTTTGACGGCGGCATTTTTTCTCAGTTCATCGCCTGCCTTCACCAGATGTGCAAAGCTGCGAAGCCTGAGACGGGTCTACTGTGCATATTCCGGCTCTATACAGTATCGAAGTGTCAGTGTTTACAATAGTTGAGGTGTACGTACACCGGGATACGGACGGGGAAACTCGCGGTGTACGTACACCTGAATTGTGTACAAATTAGAGATATTCAGGGTAGGGTTATTTGTTGGCATTTACAGGCTTGTTGAGTGCCATATAATTAATATCTTACTCATATTTATGTATTAATAATAGAGTAACATAAACAACAACCTAGTAAAAGAACTAAACATTGTAACAATAAAATGTAGTAAATATTATATAAAGTAAATAAAATAAAATATATATAAACTGACACCTGAAGGCAAAGGCCCAAGTCTGTTCACAGGCCACCAGCCCAGGCGCGGCCACGGCGAAGGCCACAGCAGCAGTATACAGCAGAAATATAA
>NW_013574270.1:16757-17115 GCF_000499745.2 Eimeria mitis | reverse complement strand
ATATATATATATATATATATATATATATATATATATATATATATATATTTATATTTATATTTATGCACCCGTCACACAGACAGTGAAGCAAAGGAAACCCCATACAGAGAGACAAACAGATAGACAGCGAGACAAAACAAAAACAGAAATATAAAGAGCTGCAGCAGAGAAAGAGAAAAAGATATGGGGGGGCCTTTTAAAGTGCAGCAACAAATTTGCTGCTCGAGGGCCCCCTCAACTATTTCTCTGTTTCTGCTGCAGCAGCAGAGAGAGAAAAAAAGAAAGAAAGAGAAAGAGACGATGGGGTGTACATACACCCGACGGAGAGAACGCTTGGTGCGGTGCTGAGGTGTACATA
>NW_013574270.1:16544-16657 GCF_000499745.2 Eimeria mitis | reverse complement strand
CAGTATCTATTGCTGCTGCTTGGCCGCCATGACCCCTTGCGCGGAAGTCTTAAAAATCTTGCTGTTGCTGCTGCTGCTGCTGCTGCTGCTGCTGCTGCTGCATCGGCGTGGGG
>NW_013574270.1:16268-16444 GCF_000499745.2 Eimeria mitis | reverse complement strand
CACCCCAACACCGCACACATCTATTGCTATCCTTCACTATATACATTTATGTATGCTGCTGTTGCTGCCGCGAGTGTTACTGTTGTCTGCTGCTGCTGCTGTTCCTGCTGTTCTTGATGCTGCTGCTGCTGCTGCTGCTGCTGCTGCTGTTGCTGCTGCTGCTGCTGGTGAAGCAG
>NW_013574270.1:14665-15165 GCF_000499745.2 Eimeria mitis | reverse complement strand
AGAGGAAGACAGCTGCAGAGATAAAAACAAACACAGAAGCAGCAGGAGTCCTGCAGCAGTCTAAACAGCAACGGCTGCAGCACCATCTGCTGCAGCAGCAGCTGCTGCTGCACTAGCTGCTGCTGCTGCAGTTGCTGCTGCAGCCGCAGCTGCAGCAGCAGGAGTAGCTGTTGGTGCTCGTGGTGCCCCCTGTAAGAGTTGCAATGCCTTGCTAACGTTGCTGCTGCACCGGTGGGTAGTTCTGCTGCAGCTGTTGCTGCTGCTATTGCTGCTGCTAGTGCTGCTGCTGCTGCTGCTGCTGCTGTTGCTCTTTCTGCTGATGCTGCTGCTGCGTATGAGGGAGGAATGGTAGCAGGGAGGGGTGGATAGGATGGCGGCAGCAGCAGCAGCAAAACAAACGGCAGCGGCAGCAGCAGCAGCTGCTGCTGCTGCTGCGGCTGCAGCAATTGCAGCAGCAGCAACACCAGCAGCACAAACAGCAGCAGCAGCAACAGCAGCAG
>NW_013574270.1:14200-14419 GCF_000499745.2 Eimeria mitis | reverse complement strand
TGCTGCTGCTGCTGCTGCTGCTGCTGCTGCTGCTGCTGCTGCTGCTGTTGCTGCTGCTGCTGCTGTTGTTCTGGTGGTGTATATGAGGGTTTGTCTTCTTTTAGTTTAATTAAATTTATATTTTATTTTATTACTGCATGCACGCGGTGGTGTAGAGAACAGAGAAATGCTGCTGCTGCAGCTACATGGGCACCGCCGACTCGCCACCCCAAACCCTAA
>NW_013574270.1:13713-13893 GCF_000499745.2 Eimeria mitis | reverse complement strand
TATATATATATATATATATATATATATATATATATATATATATATATATATATATATATACATATATATTCACATGCTGTTGTATACTATAAGAGGAGCCCCAACCTCCCCTTTGTGTGTCGTATACAGAGCGGCTGCAGCTCCCTGCCTTCAGGGTTTAGGGTTTAGGGTTTAGGGTTT
>NW_013574270.1:13248-13613 GCF_000499745.2 Eimeria mitis | reverse complement strand
TTCTCTAATTCAGTGTCAATACTCTTCAAGCCTATAGATAAGGCCCCGCTCTGGGGTTCAGGGTTTAGGGTTTGCTTTGCGTTGAATACAAGCGTAAAAGGCCCTATAGAAAGGGGGTTTGGCCCTGGCGCTAGGGTTTAGGGTTTGGGGGAGCGTGTATGAAGCAGGCTCGAATGACTTCTAGGGTTTAGGGTTTAGGGTTTAGGGTTTAGGGTTTAGGGCTTAGTATAGGTGCTTGAGCCACCTGATGCGGCAGCTGCTGCTGCTGCTGTTTAGGGGCAGGATACAACAGTATATAAACAGCAGCAGCAGCAACAGCAGCAACAGCAGCAGCTGCAGCTGCTGCTGCTGCTGCTGCTGCTTAG
>NW_013574270.1:12910-13148 GCF_000499745.2 Eimeria mitis | reverse complement strand
TTTAGGGTTTAGGGTTTAGGGTTTAGTATAGGTACTTGAGCCACCTGATGAGGCAGCAGCTGCTGCTGCTGTTTAGGGGCAGGATACAGCAGTATATAAACAGCAGCAGCAGCAGCAGCAGCAGCAGCAGCAGCTGCTGCTGCTGCTGCTGCTTAAGGACTGGATACAGCAGAGAAACCCCGCGGCGAGTGTCGCTGAGGGACGAGGAGAGACACAGCAGCAGCAGCAGCAGGGGCAT
>NW_013574270.1:12589-12810 GCF_000499745.2 Eimeria mitis | reverse complement strand
GATACAGCAGAGAAACCCCGCGGCGAGTGTCGCTGAGGGACGAGGAGAGACACAGCAGCAGCAGCAGCAGCAGCAGGGGCATCAGCAGCAGCAACAGCAGCAGCAACAGCAGCAGCAGCAACAGCAGCAGCAGCAGCAGCAGCAGGCATTGGTCATAGAGGAGCAAAGGGAGGTAGAAAAGCAAAGTTCGACAATAAAGAGACAAAATGTATCTTCGTGCT
>NW_013574270.1:11725-12489 GCF_000499745.2 Eimeria mitis | reverse complement strand
GGAGGTAGAAAAGCAAAGTTCGACAATAAAGAGACAAAATGTATCTTCGTGCTGCAGCAGCAGCAGCAGCAGCTGCAGCAGCAGCAGCAGCAGCTGCTGCAGCAGCAACTAAAGGAGACAGGCAAGGGTCCCCAAGGCGAGCAGCAGCAGAACAAGAAGAGAGACAAACCCGACGACACAAACGTAGCAGCAAGTTTGTTGCTGTTTGCTGCTGCAGCGTCTCCAGCAGCAGCAGCAGCAGCAGCTAGCTAACCAGGAAAAGCTAGCAGCAGCATCAGCCCCCAACGATCTGCTGCAGTATAGCTGCGGCTGCTGCTGCTGCACCACCAAACGAGCAACAGCAAGTCTAGCTTTCTTCTCGCTGTCTCCGCTGCCCCACGACTGCAGCAGCTCCTCCACTTCCTGCTGCTGCTGCAGCAACAGCTCTTGCTGCTGCTGCTGCTGCTGCTGCTGCTGCTGTTGCTGTTGCTGCTGCAGACGTCCCTGCTGTCCCTCCTCCTGTGCGTCTGCTGCTGCTGCTGAACAGTCGCAGCAGCAGCACTGGGCCTCCAAGTCGCTGCAGCAGCAGCAACGCCAATCCCTTCCTTGCTGCTGCTGCTGTTGCGGGTTCAGCTGCTGCTGCTGCTGCTGCTGCTGCTGCTGCTGTTGGTTTCTGCTGCTGCTTCTGCGGGGAAGTTCTGCTGCTGCTTGTACTACAACGGCAGCAAACCGCCTACTTCGGCCTCTGCTGCTGCTTTTGCTGCTGCTGCTTTTGTTGCTGCGGC
>NW_013574270.1:10897-11625 GCF_000499745.2 Eimeria mitis | reverse complement strand
CTGCTGCAGCAACAGCTCTTGCTGCTGCTGCTGCTGCTGCTGCTGCTGCTGTTGCTGTTGCTGCTGCAGATGTCCCTGCTGTCCCTCCTCCTGTGCGTCTGCTGCTGCTGCTGAACAGCCGCAGCAGCAACACTGGGCCTCCAAGTCGCTGCAGCAGCAGCAACGCCAATCCCTTCCCTGCTGCTGCTGCTGTTGCGGGTTCAGCTGCTGCTGCTGCTGCTGCTGCTGCTGTTGGTTGCTGTTGCTGCTTCTGCGGGGAAGTTCTGCTGCTGCTTGTACTACAACCGCAGCAAACCGCCTACTTCGGCCTCTGCTGCTGCTTTTGCTGCTGCTGCTTTTGTTGCTGCGGATGTTGCTGCTGCTGCTGTGTTTGTCGCTGCTGCTGGGTTTGCTGCTGCTGCTGTGCTTGCTGCTGCTGCTGTTGCCGGGGTGTATAGGAGACTCTAAACCTATCCGCCTGATACACAAAAAAGGAGACAGCAGAAATTTTGCTGCTTCTCTTGCTGTTGACACTACTGCACGTGCTGCTGCTGCTGCTGCTGCTGCTGCTGCTGCTACTCCCGCTGCTGCTGCTGCTGCTGCTGCTGCTGCTGCTGCTGCTACTTACGGGAATTGTGGGGACTTGTGGGCGATGCTGCGATGAAGGGGCTCAGCAGAAATGCGGCTAAGTCCTGGGTAGTTGCCTCTGCTGCTGCTGCTGCTGCTGCTGCTGCTGTTGCTGCTGCTTC
>NW_013574270.1:9617-10797 GCF_000499745.2 Eimeria mitis | reverse complement strand
GGACTTGTGGGCGATGCTGCGATGAAGGGGCTCAGCAGAAATGCGGCTAAGTCCTGGGTAGTTGCCTCTGTTGCTTCTGCTGCTGCTGCTGCTGCTGTTGCTGCTGCTTCTGTTGTTGTTGTTGTTGCTGCTGCTGCTGCTGTTGTTACCGTTGGTGTTGCTGCTGCTGCATGCAACTGCTTTCCTGCTGCTTCCGCTGCTGCGAGCTGTGCCCCTCTGGCTGTTGCAGCTGCTTCTCTTGCTGCAGCAGCTGCTGCGGTCTGATCGCTCCCGTGCTTCGCGATGCCCTATCTGCTGCTGCTGCTGCTGCTGCTGCTGCTGCTGCTGCTGCTGCAGTTGCTGCTGCTGAGGCAGCATGCGTCTGTTTTGTCGTTGCTGTTGCTGCTGCTGCTGCTGCTGCTGCTGCTCTGTATTCCACTCTGTGTATTCCTGTAGAGAGGAAGCAGCACTCAGCCGCATTCTCTGTCTACCATTGCTGCTGCTTCTGCTGCTGCTCCTGTTGCTGCTGCAGCTGCTGCTGCAGCTGAAGCTTGCAGCAGCAGGGGCAGCAGCAGCAACTGCTGGCTCCTCTGTCTTGCGAGGCGCCGAAGCAGAGCGGTAGTGATGCTGGTGAAGATGATCAGCAGCTCGACAGTTTTGCTGCTGCTGCAGTTGCTGCTGCTGCTGCAGTTGCTGCTGCTGCAGCAGCTGCTGCTGCAGTTGCTGCTGCTGCTGCTGCTGCTGCATCTGGGGTGTCTGCGAGGTTTGGCTGCTGCGGGTTTGCTGCTTACTGCGTTGCTGCGTCTTTCGTTCTGTCCCCCCAATCTGCTGCTGCTGCTGCTGCTGCTGCTGCTGAATGTTTCGGAGCCTCTGCTGCTGCTGCTGCTGCTCGCCCGTGGAGTGCGCCACCCCAACAGCAGCAGCAGCAGCAGCAGCAGCAGCAACAGCAGCAGCAGTGTATTCATTTGCTGCTTCTTCAGCTGCTGGCATCTCAGCAACACCCTCAGATATTGAAGGCAAAGCTCCGCGGCGGTGCAGCAGCAGCAGCTGCTTCTGTTGCTGCTGCTGCTGCTGTTGTTGCTGCTGCTGCAGCAGCTGCTGCTGGTGCTGCTGCTGGTGCTGCTGCTGCTGCCAGCGAACTTCCCTTGGACCAGCCTCAGCCAGAAAATGCAAAACGCGCTGTGGTATTGGGGGGTCGTGT
>NW_013574270.1:8025-9083 GCF_000499745.2 Eimeria mitis | reverse complement strand
GCAGCAGCAGCAACAGCAGCAGCAGCAGCAGCAGCAGCAGCAGCAGCAGCAGCAGCAGCAGCAGCAGGAGTGCCTGCACGCAGACAAAGGGTTGGGGTGAAGCTGGAGGCCTCTGTGCGGCCTCACCTGTTGCCATCTGTTTGCTGCTGCAGTTACTGCTGCAGTTGCTGCTGCGGTTGCTGCTGCGGTTGCTGCTGCAGTTGCTGCAGCTGCTGCAGCTGCTGCATCCTGCATGCGGAGAGGTGCTGTTGGGGGGCCCCCTGCTTGGGCTTAAGCCTTTGTAGGGGGGCCCCCAGGGGCCCCTCAGCTGCTGCACTTCTGCTGCAGCAGAGGGGGCCCCCAGTTCTGCTGCTGAGGCTGAAGACAAAACCCTAAAAGTGCTGCTGCGGGTTAGAGTGTTTATGTTGCTGCTGCTGCTGCTGATGCAGCTGACGCAGCTGCTGCAGCTGCTCCTGTTGCTGCTGCTGCTGCCTCTCCTTTCCTTCTGCTGCTGCTGCTGCTGCTGCTGCTGCTGCTGCTTTTGTCGCTGTTGCTGCAGCTGATCCCGCAGCAGCCACGGGCGCGTTGCTTCTGCAGCTACCCCAGACAAACAACCATCATCATCGTCAGCAGCAGCAGCAGCAGCAGAACTAGCAGCAGCAGCAGCAGAACCAGCAGCAGCAGCAGCAGAAGAAGACATAGCAGTGTGCTGCCGCAGCCGTTCGAGTGCAGCTTCAAGTCCTGACTGCGGCGAGCCGGCAGGGGGCCCCCCAAGGGGGCCCCCCAGGGGGCCCCCCAGGGGCCCCCTAGCCCCCTGGGGCCCCTGGGGGGCCCCCAGTTGTTCGTTAGAGGCTCTGCTCAAGAAAGAAGAGCTGCTGAGGGTACAGGGGGGCCCCCGGCTGTCTGCTGGGGGGGTGGGGGCCCCCCAGTGCTGCGTCGGCGTAGATACCAAGCGAAGGAAGGAGGGGTTTTGCTGCTGCTTTGTTGAGCCCCCTGTGTCCCCGCTGTTTCCACCAGCAGCATCAGCAGCAGCAGCAGCAGCAGCAGCAGCTGAAGCAGCAGCAAATAAACTCTTGCCT
>NW_013574270.1:6363-7925 GCF_000499745.2 Eimeria mitis | reverse complement strand
TTGTTGAGCCCCCTGTGTCCCCGCTGTTTCCACCAGCAGCATCAGCAGCAGCAGCAGCAGCAGCAGCAGCAGCAGCTGAAGCAGCAGCAAATAAACTCTTGCCAGTGAAAGAAGGAAGGGGGCCCCCTGGGGGCCCCCCATCTATTTCCTTAGAACACAGAGAAGGCTCCTCTACCCCCCGCAGCACACGCGGGGGCTTATGGGGGACCCCCAGCAGCACAGAAGCCTGGTAAGAAGCAGCGGAGCAGCAGGAGAGTGCTGCTGCAGCAGAAGCAGCAACAGGGGCTCGAACAGAAGGAGGTGACCCCGCCGTGCAGACCCCAGAAGCAGAGAGGCAGAAGGGGGCCTCGGATGAGGGGCCCACCGGGGGGGCCCCCCCGGGGGGCCCCCCGGGGGCACCAGGGGCCCCGGGGGCCCTTCTGTGTCTGCTGTAGAAGGCGAAGGAGTCGCAGGAAGCCAAGTAGCTGGCATTCTGAGTCATGACGTCAGGCGCTGCAAATGCAGCAATGAGGGGGTAAACGAGCTGAAATAAAGTTGAAATAGAATGTAAAAAGCAACAAATAAAAACAATTAAACCCTAATTTACAAAAAAAAATGAAAAAACGCCTTCAAATGTGGCACTGGGGGGCCCCCTGCGGCGGCGTCGCTGCGGTCGGCTACCTGTTGTTTTTTTCGGACCTTTTGGGTCTTTTGGGGGTTAAAATTCCCATTATTTATTCTACAAAACATAAAAAATCCAAAAAAAGAAAAAAAATACAACAAAATGATGCAAAAAGGGCCCCACAGTGCGGCCGCCGCCGGCACCGGGCGTGCTGGGGTGTATACGCAGCTTCCGCTTGTGGTCCAGTGGTGCGGGAGAAGGAAACTCTTTTTATTTGAATTTAAATTCTTTTTAAATCAATAAATATTAATTTAAAAATAATTTTTAAACACTACAAAAAATAAATTTCATTTCGGTGCTTTTTTCTCAAACAAATGGTTCACCCTCGCCGCAGGCAGCCGCAAACCCTAAACCCTAAACCCTAGACCCTAGACCCTAAACCCTAAACCCTTCAAGCCCGAATATGAAGCGTAGAAGAAGACAGAGCTCAGTGGGTTTTACTGTACGAAGAGGCCTTTACCCTGAACCCCAAACAACTCAACCCCTAAAGCCTAAACTATACACTCTAATACAAAACCCTAAAACCCTAAACCCTAAACCCTAAACCCTAGACTCTAAACCCTAAACCCTCAGACAGAGTGCTATGCACTGCACGCCAAACCCTAATGCTAAGCTCCCAACAGTTCTCTCAAATAAACCTTTCCGCTAACAGCCACAGTCTGCAGCATTGATGTTCTTGCTGCTGCAGATGCTGCAGCAGCAGCTGCTGCTGCTAGAGCAGCAGCTGCAGCAGCAGCTACAGCAGCAGCTGCAGCAGCAGCTGCTGCAGCTGCTGCTCTTGTGCAAAGAGCTCAAATAGTTTTGTCGTACTGCAGCAGCAGCACCAACAAGAACCTGAGAAGACGAGGAACAGCAGCATTTGCTGTTGCTGCAGCAGGAGCAGCAGCAGCAGCAGCAGCTG
>NW_013574270.1:5173-6245 GCF_000499745.2 Eimeria mitis | reverse complement strand
TATTGCTGTTATTGTTGCAGCTCTTGCTGTTCCTGCTGCTGCTGCTGCTGCTGCTGCTGCTGCTGCTGCTCTGATTCACCGAGGCCCCCTCCTCGTTCTCTCTTTCTTCTATTATCTCAACATCAGAATCTGCTGGGGGCCCCGGAGGCCCCGGGGGCCCCCTTAACTTTCGCCGCTTCTTGGGGGCCCCCTTGGGGGCCCCCCTGGGGGGGGGCCCCTCGGGGGCCCCCCTGGGGGCCCCCCTTTTGTTATTTGTATGAAAAGTAATAAAACGCTCAGCAGCAGCAACGTCAACAGTCTGTGTTCTCTTTTCTCCTGCATACACAAACCCTAAACCCTAAACCCTAAACCCTAAACCCTTGATGCATGGTTTTGTTAAACCCTGAAATTTTGGGTAGTCTAGGGTTTAGGGTTTAGGGTTTAGGGTTTAGGGTTTGGCTCACCTTCACGGATGGCTCTCGATACCTTCTGCATGTATTGCTGCACCCGTGCCTGCATCAGAAACACCCAAACCCTAAACCCTAAACCCTAAACCCTAAACCCTTGCAAAGGGGTTGTCTGTGTGCGTATGGGGGTACTACTTAACCTGTGATGCTCGCTAGGGTTTAGGGTTTAGGGTTTAGGGTTTAGGGTTTGAGCTGACGAGGTCCTTTGTAACGGGGTGCCCCTGTGGGTCTAGTCCTTGCGTCTTTAGGTATGCTGCACACAAACCCTAAACCCTAAACCCTAAACCCTAAACCCTAAACCCTGACCCCGGGCTCAAACCCTAAACCCTAAACCCTCGAAACCAGGGCCCGCACTCTAAACCCTAGATCCCTAAACCCTAAACCCTAAAACCCTAAACCCTAAGCCCTAAACATCCAACGCCCTAAACCCTAAACCCTAAACCCTAGACCCTAGACCCTAAACCCTAAACCCTAAACCCTCACCAAACCAGAGGGAGCAAGCAGCGAAGGCTGTGGCTACATGCAGCTGAGCAGTCTCAATAGGAGGAAGGGTTGCAGGAGCATCTCCTTCTTCTGCTGCTGTTGCTGCAGCTGTTGCTGCTGCTGCTCCTTCTCCTGCTGCTGCT
>NW_013574270.1:1090-1655 GCF_000499745.2 Eimeria mitis | reverse complement strand
CAGCAGCAGCAGCAGGTGGATCGCGAGCGAAGCTGCGGCGTTTGCTGCTGTCGTCTAGCGACGAGGAGACAGGGCCTCTGTGGGCGAGCCTGCAGGCTACAAGGGCAGCAGCAGCAGCAGCAGCAGCTGCAGCAGCAGCAGCAGCAGCACCGGCAGCAGCAGCACCAAAGCAAGAGCTGCTTGGGGGGTCCAGCAGACCCTCGCGGCCAGAAGTGGAGGCAAAGCAGCAGCAGCAGCAACAGCAGCAGCAGCAGCAGCGGCAGCAAACGCAACAACGGCAGCAGCAGGAGCAAGAGGAGCGGTACGAGCAGCAGCAGAAAAGACAGAAGCAGCAGCGGCAGCAGCAGCAGCAGCGGCAGCAGCAGCAGAGGCAGCAGCAACAGAAGCAGCAGCAAGATGACACGAAAGATATACAAGCAGCAGCAAAAACAGCAGAAGCAACTGCAGCAACAGCAGCAACAGCAGCAGCAGCAGCACCGAATGCAGCAGCAGCAGCAGATGGTATCGCAGCAGTAAAAGCAGAAGCAGTAGAGAGAAATCCAGCAGCAAACGCTGATTCTGCTGC
>NW_013574270.1:784-1040 GCF_000499745.2 Eimeria mitis | reverse complement strand
TGCTGCCGCTGCTGCTGTTCCTGCTGCCGCTGCAGCTGCTCCTGATGCAGTAGCTGCTGCTCCTGCTGCTGCAACTGCTGCTTCTGACGCTGCTGCTGCTGCTGCTGCTGCTGCTCCTGCTGCTGCTGCTGCTTGGGGCCGATGGATCGATGAGGCCGAGGATCCTCTTGCTGCAGTAGCAGGTAAGGAGTTATATAAATTAAATAAATAAATATAAATATAAATATAAATAATATATACAATAGAATAAAAACAA
>NW_013574269.1:2602-3347 GCF_000499745.2 Eimeria mitis | reverse complement strand
TATATATATATATATAAATATAAAAGTATGAATATATCTAAAGACAGCAAAAAGAAGCGTAATAAATTCTGCCTTCCTGAGCCCCAAAATAAATAAATAAAATAAATAAAATAAATAAAATAAAATAAAATAAAATAAATAAATAAAATAAATAAACTAGGGGAGGGTATCGGTGAGGTTTATATGTGTTGAACTTATAGAGTCTTGCGTTAAGAGATAGAACTCCTCTATCTCCATTGATTTTTCATCTTCTGCTGGTGGTGGTGGTGGCTGCCAGTCCCAGGCTGCTCCTCTTGCTGCTGCTGCTGCTGCTGCTGCTGCTGCTGCAGCAGCAGCAGCAGAAGCAGCAGATGATGATGCTGCAGCTGCAGCAGAAAGAGAAACAGGAGAAGAAGAAGATAAAGAAGAGCTTCGCCGTTTTGCTGCTGCTGCTGCTGCTGCTGCTGCTGAGGATACACCCCAATCTATACGTGGTTTATTCAGTAACAACAACCCCACCAATAAACCTAGCAGCAGAGCAGCAGCACTGCTGCTGGTTGCATCTATAGGTAAAGGGAGAGAAGAAAGAGAAAATAAATCCTTGTCTTTGTCTTTGTCTTTGTCTTTTTCTTTTTTTTTTTCTTCTTCTTCATCTTGTATTTCTCTCTCTTTCTCACGCTCTTTTCTCTCCTTCTCTGCTGCTGCTGCTGCTGCTGCTGCTGCTGCTGCTGCTGCTGCTGCTGCTGCTGCTGATTGAGGGATGCAG
>NW_013574269.1:0-698 GCF_000499745.2 Eimeria mitis | reverse complement strand
ATTATATTATATTATATTATATTATATTATATTATATTATATTATATTATATTATATTATATTATACTAAATTTTATTTTATTTTATTTTATTTTATTTTTGTTTAAACAATATTTTATTTTATTTTATTTCACTCTTACCTAACCAACATTTTCATTTATTTTACTTTATTTTATTTTATTTTATTTTTATTTTATTTTTATTTTATTTTTATTTTATTTTATTTTATTTTATTTAATAAAATAAATAAATATATTTACCTGCATATCCCTCACAATCCGAAGAAAGATATAAATTATTAATATCTGCATTTCCTTCTTTATCGATATATAAACCAGCAACACCAACCACACGGGCGGGGTCACCTCTTGTTTTTGCTGCAGCAACAATATATAAATAAATAAATAAATATTTATTTATTTATTTATTTTTTATATGTAGACGTGCATGCATGCAGGTGGCTGGTATTAGCGACAGCAGCAGCAGCAGCAGCAGCAGCAGCAACAGCAGCAACAGCAACAGCAGCACCACTACCACCACCACCAGCAGCAACACCACCACCACCACCACCACCAGCATAACTAGCAGCAGCATAACTAGCAGCAGCAGCAGCAGCATCCCTAGCAGCAGCAGCAGCAGCAGCAGTACCTATGAGTGTATGTATTCCTTCTTTAGTAGTATTAGAAAGAAGGGCGCTG
>NW_013574268.1:3573-3708 GCF_000499745.2 Eimeria mitis | reverse complement strand
ACTGGAATGGGCTTACACGAGAAAGCGTGTGGCAGTTCGAATGATCTGCGTGGAGTGGTGGCGTATCCTACGCCCACCGCAGCACGTGCTAGAAGGTAGAAGAGACTGCGCTGGGCCCGGCGTCTCTGTGCTGCT
>NW_013574268.1:3280-3351 GCF_000499745.2 Eimeria mitis | reverse complement strand
GTTTTTCAAGGCATGCTGCTTCGCTGTAGGGCATCCATAGCATCGCGCCATAATGATGAGAGGCCAACGTT
>NW_013574268.1:2804-3088 GCF_000499745.2 Eimeria mitis | reverse complement strand
AGTAGTGTTTGGAGGAGAACTAGTGGAAGCTGCCTGTGTGTCCATCGTTGGATAAGATGCAGTTTGTGTATGGGGTGTACGACCGCAGCCTAGCGGAGCCTTTACTCGGGTTGACGGCGTGTTATTGTCCCAGCAAGTGTGCTTCCAGTAGCAACCAAAGCAGCTCGGGCGTTGCGCGTAGGGGTGGTGCTACCTTGGACGCACTCGGATGGCATGCGGGGGCATATATGCACACTCGTGTCCTTTTATGAAGGTCCAGTGCGAGACGAGGTGGGCACGCTGTC
>NW_013574268.1:2474-2704 GCF_000499745.2 Eimeria mitis | reverse complement strand
AAGATGGGGTTTGTGTATGGGGTGTACGACCGCGGCCTAGCGAAGCCTTTTCTGGGGTTGACAGCGTGCTGTTGTCCCAGCAAGTGTGCTTCCAGTAGCAACCAAAGCAGCTCGGGCGTTGCGCGTAGGGGTAGTGCTACCTTGGACGCACTCTGATGGCATGCAAGGATATATATGCGCCCTCCTCTCCCCTTTATGAAGCTGCAGTGCGAGACGAAGTGGGCACTCTT
>NW_013574268.1:2155-2374 GCF_000499745.2 Eimeria mitis | reverse complement strand
GTTGTATGAATAAGCAAACGTGTTAATTGCTATTCGCGACGGAGGGCGTGACCAACACGAATTCTGTACAACCCAGCTCCATATGCCAACAGGAAGGCCAACTGCTCGGGGCAGGACAAAGATTCTGGTTAGGCGAAATTACTTGCGTTGTGCCCTTCCCGGATTCGCTGCATTTTATGAGTGCATCGCTAATAGTTTTTCAAGGCATGCTACGTCGCC
>NW_013574268.1:1971-2055 GCF_000499745.2 Eimeria mitis | reverse complement strand
TGTGCATCGCAAGAAGTTTTTCAAGGCATGCTGCTTCGCTGTAGGGCATCCATAGCATCGCGCCATAATGATGAGAGGCCAACA
>NW_013574268.1:1413-1824 GCF_000499745.2 Eimeria mitis | reverse complement strand
TTGTAGCTAGCTGTGCCTGCCGATACTCGTGTACGTAGTATTTGGCGGAGAACTAGTGGAAGCTGCCTGTGTATCCATCGTTGGATAAGATGCAGTTTGTGTATGGGTTGACGGGCCGCTGCCTAGCGAAGCCTTTTCTGGGGTTGACAGCGTGCTATTGTCCCAGAGCATGTGGCTTCAGTAGCAAACAAGGCAGCTCGGGCGGGCGGTGTAGGGGTAGTGCTACCTCGGACGCTCTCTGATGGCAGACATGGGCATATATGCGCATTCGTGTCCGTTTATGAAGCTGCAGTGCGAGACGAAGTGGGCACTCTGTTCCCTTTCGCCGTACTAATCCCTGGTTCGTCCTTGTAGATGGTGTTTGGAACTGCGCTGTGCGTGTGCAAGGCAGCGCATGGCATTGCGCACGAC
>NW_013574268.1:942-1313 GCF_000499745.2 Eimeria mitis | reverse complement strand
GACGAGGTGGGCACTCTGTTCCTGTTCGCCGTACTAATCCCTGGTTCGTCCTTGTAGATGGTGTTTGGAATTGCGCTGTGCGTGTGCAAGGCATCGCATGGCGTTGCGCACGATCTCCGTGAGCTCGTGTCGTTAGGCGTGTGCCGACCAAAAGAAATGGAGGCGCGCAGCTGAGGGCTGGAGCTGCACACGGCATGTAGTTCCTGACTCAATACAGCTATCGCTTGTGCGAAAGAATGCAGCGTCGCCACCGCAAGCGGTAGCTGCTGGATAGAATATGAAAGCGGAATCTGTAAGGGTGGACGGCAGTTCTGTTTGCACAGGACCTGGCGGAGGCCTATGTTGCCTCCATTAGTGAGCACCTTGAGGAT
>NW_013574268.1:484-842 GCF_000499745.2 Eimeria mitis | reverse complement strand
CGTGTGCCGACCAAAAGAAATGGAGGCGCGCAGCTGAGGGCTGGAGCTGCACACGGCATGTAGTTCCTGAGTAAATACAGCTATCGCTTGTGCGAAAGAATGCAGCGTCGCCACCTCAAGCGGTCGCTGCTGGATAGAATATGAAAGCGGAATCTGTAAGGGTGCACGGCAGTTCTGTTTGCACAGGACCTGGCGGAGGCCTATGTTGGCTCCAGTAGTGAGCACCTTGAGGAGATGGAGACGCCGTGCCGGGATGTACGACGGCTGCATGGCCAAACCGTCTTCGGCACTGCGTTCGCGCGCGGTTTCGCTCAAGCCGTATGACAGGAATGAAGCGTAGAGCGTGCCGCGGTGCAAT
>NW_013574268.1:299-384 GCF_000499745.2 Eimeria mitis | reverse complement strand
AAAATGCGGGTTCGTTTCGATGCAAGCGTACACTTCTTTGGCATAAGGAGCAGTGCCGTTTGGTGCTGGAGTATGCCTTTGCGAG
>NW_013574268.1:0-250 GCF_000499745.2 Eimeria mitis | reverse complement strand
CAGTTGGAGTATGGCACAAAATGGGGGTTTGTTTCGATGCAAGCGTACACTTCTTTGGCATAAGGAGCAGCGCCGTTTGGTGCTGGAGTATGCCTCTGCGAGACAGGCTGTAGCATTAGAGACGCTGTCCTAAAACTTATGATTCAGCGCATCTGCTATGCAATATGTCGTAGGGGGCAGCAACGAGCAAACCCTGATTTGTGGCAAACGTTCGGCACCATTGGTGATCGGGCCATTCATGTATAATCGT
>NW_013574267.1:1121-3168 GCF_000499745.2 Eimeria mitis | reverse complement strand
ACAGAAACAGGCAAGCAGAGACAGCTCGGAGGACCGCATGCTGAGGCAGCTAGCGGTCTTCTGAGAGGCTGGCTTCCTGGCCGCTAGGGTGTCGAGTTTACACCGCGTGTACACCGCGCGTTCTCTGGCGGCCGTGTGCGGAGTGACCAGTGTATGTACACCTGAGACTGCGCACGTAGTCTGCAGCCGTTCGATCCCAAAGTTTTTGTTCAGAGAAAACAGGGGCCAAAGGGGAAAGAAGGGAACCCCTTAACTCAACATGACTCAAAAGCTTCTACAGGAGACGGACCGGGCCGATGCGTAGCAGCGTTTGGTGTTCGCTGCGCGCCACGTGGCCAGAGTAGCAACGGAAACACCAAACTTTACTTTAGCGGTCACAAATAAAAGGGAGAAAATGCCTTAAGAGTTTGTAGCCTGCTGCTGCTGCTGCAGCACAAGCTTCAACAGGACAAGTTCTTTCCTGCACGGGTGCCTGCTGGGGCAACGGATTCTACACACTCAGCTCCAATTAGGACTGAGGGCACCAAAGAGCATCAGGCGGTGTAAACCCCCTACAGGTTGGCTGATGGGGATCTACGGTCCATGGGCACGAAGGGTCGAGGCTTGGGGCCCTTGTAGATAGACGTGGGCCGAATGAGTTTGTTGACAGCGCGCTGCTCCAGCACGTGTGCCGCCCAGCCAGCGGTCCTCGCAATGGCAAATAGAGGTGTGAAGAACCGAATGGGCACCCCGCACCTACAGCAACAGCAGCAGAAGCAGAAGCAGCAAAGGATCAGCTGCCAGAAGAAGGGCTGTCTGGGCCTGCTGTAGACGCTGCGGAGCAACGGGAGCTGCAGCTGAAGCAGCAGCACGAACAGCAGCAGCAACAGCAACAGCAGCATTCGTTCGCCTGACTGCTTGTATGCAATAGCTGCTGAAAAGTCGACGTTTGGATGCATGTTTTTCCTCTTGAGCATGTGCTCCTCGATGAAAGCCCCAATCCGCACCAACTCCGGGTCGGAGTGGGGCAGGCGGGCGCCTGCCAGGGCCTCAGCCAGCTGGCGCATCAAGGGGGCCCTAGGGTCTCCGTCTTTGTACATTCGGTGTCCAAAGCCCATAACCAACTCCCGACGAGCAAAGGCTTCCTCCAGCTGCAGAAAAACACTGTTAAAACGCAGAGAGCTGTGACCAGCCACAGCGCATATCGCCTACAGGGGCGCAGCAGCAACAGCAGCAGCAGCAGCAGTAACAGCAACAAAGGGCAAACGGGAGCTCATAAGCTGCAGCAGTGCTCTTTGTACCCGTTGCTTCGCCTTGTCAATGGAGGTCAAGGGGAGCAGCATCTCCAGAGCTGCTTGGTTGGCGCCCCCGTGCAGAGGTCCCTTCAGTGTCCCTATTCCCGAGCAAATGCAGCTGTACATGTCGCTGCGAGTCCCAGCAGTCACGCGGCACGCGAAGGTCGACGCTGCAGCAGCAGCAGCAGCAAAGGCAACAAGAAACAATAGATGTCAGAGGCACCAAAACAGGCAGTAGAAGGAGCCTCGCCTAAAAACCACTGCTCTACGCACAATAACGCCAATCCTTCGCGCTTGCACAGCCGGCAGGTTTGGGTGCTTTTGCTCTACAGCAGTGACTCAGAGGCCCTGCTGAGGGATAGGAAGCTGTTTGACGGCCTCACCATTGAAGTCGTGCTCTGCGTAGAGGATAAGCGATGTGTCCAGCGTCTTCGCCACTATGGGGTGCGGCTGGAAATACACCTCAAACCACATCCACGCTGAAGCTGGAAAGCCAGAGAAACCCTAGCAGTGGCACCTGATCAGCGCTAAGTTTTCCTGCACATTTCCCTTTCGCTCGCTCACCTTGAAGTCCGGATTCCCGTTCATTAATTTCAGAAAGTTCGTGGCCAGAGAGTCCGCAGGGTCAGACGCAAGTGATATTTCTTTGCCTGAGTCGGCGAAGTGGTACCAGTAGTTCAAGGCGACTGGGAAGCCACCAATGAGACGAATAGCAATCTGCAGAAAAACAAGACACGAACCGACCACCTTTGTTGGTGCTGCTGCTGATGCCG
>NW_013574267.1:0-913 GCF_000499745.2 Eimeria mitis | reverse complement strand
CATCCTGCAGCGCAGAAAGCACACAAGGCGCAGATTAGGGAACCTGCGCACTAACACATCCTCCAGTTGCTACAGTTACTGCAGCTGATCTCCGGGCTGTCGCTATGTCAGAGGGTGAAGCTTCTGAACACCGCTTCCCGTGAAGCTCTCGCACCATGGGATGGGCTTCTTTCGGTATTTGTTTGAGGACTGTTAGGAGCTGAGGTGGCAGCTGCCTCGCCCTGTAGAGTTTCTGCTTTAGGATCGCCAGCTGTTGGTGGTTTGGCAGCTCGCCGAGCAACAGCAAATGTACCACCTCCTCGAAAGTTGCTTCTCGCGCCAAGTCCACGACATTGTATCCTCGATAGTTCAGCCCTTTGCGGAAAGAACCACGCATATCATGACCCTACCCGTCGTCAATATTAGTGCAAGTCATATTTATAGTTCTGGGTGCTGTACTAGTACATTCACAGTTTCGTGCTGTTCAGCAAACGAGTTAGAGGCCACGCGCGGTTGGCGCAAAACCAAGACAGGATCGAAAAGCGCTAACGTACCGCTCCCCAGCGCCACAGTGCAGATAGACGATTCTCCAGCGACGACTCCAGCGAGGCCCCCCGACGAAGTTCCCTTAGGCGCCTCTTTTGAAGGCTGTTTGCTAGAACTCGTCGGTGGGGGGCCCCTGCGCTCGCGCTTCTGCCGTGGTGAGCTCGCGTCCAACGCAGCGGACGACGACATAGGAGGCCCCATGGCTAAGAATATAACTGCAGTGGGTACGCACAGGCACCGCAGGATTTGCTCTGGTCGGCGGGTTCAGGTGGCGGACGGTCAGTTCAAGTGACCTTTGCAAAGGGCAGGGACCTCGGTGAATTTCATCGTTAGGGCGGGGCCCTTAACCCAGCCCTCTTGCTTTCACAAACGTGCTCACCTTATTTTT
>NW_013574266.1:305-3168 GCF_000499745.2 Eimeria mitis | reverse complement strand
TGCATGCAGCGAGGGGAATAGAAAGTGGAAAAGCCCCAATCTCTCGCTGCAGCAGTAGCCGTATTTATTTTTTAGCAGCTGCATGCATGCACACTTCTGCATGCATGCATGCACAGTCCCGCATGCATGCATGCATGCATGCATGCATGCATGCACAGCTCGCATGCATGCATGCATGCATGCGGGGTCCTGGGGAGAGGACCCCCAAGCCGAACTCCAGCCCTTGGCTGCTTTAAGATATAAGCGAAGGCTTCGCTTGCTTACAGCAGCAGCAGCAACAGCAGCAGCAGCAGCAGCAGCAGCAATAGCAGCAACAGCAACAGCAACAGCAGCAGCGGCAGCAGCAGCAGCATTCTCAAGTGGAGGAGTACAGTGAAGTGGCATGGTGGTTGCTTGCTGCTGTGCCGCTGCAGTGCTGCTGCTGCTGCTGCTGCTGCTGCTGCTGCTGCTTTGTTTGTGTAGAGGAGCTGCACGTACACCCCAAGAGGGATGTCTGGGGCTGCGTTTCTCTTCAGGTGTATCGGCAGCTAAGTAGTGCAGCAGCGGCCCCCTGTAGTGCCATTCAGTCGAAGCAGCTAGCTAGCTAGCNAGCTAGCTAGCTAGCCTAGCGGTGTATGGCTAGCTCGCTAGCTAGCTAGCTAGTGAGCCCTACTTGGCTAGCTGGTTAGCTATCTACCGAGACCTACTCAGCTACCTGGCGAGACCTAGACAGCTAGCTAGCTAGCTAGCCAGAGCTAGCTAGCTAGCTAGCTAGCTAGCCAGAGCTAGCTAGACGAAGTTGAGTCGCAACTAAGAGTAACTCGCAGTGGCTATCTAGAGCAGCCAAGTGGTAGAGAGAGCGCATGCAAGGCGCATGCAGAGCGCATGCAAAACGCATGCAGAGCGCATGCAAAACGCATGCAAAACGCATGCAAAACGCATGCAAAACGCATGCAGAGCGCATGCATGCAAAGGCTGCTGCAGCAGAGATGAGGGGGGTAGGGTTCGATGCCTCGGTGCGTCGACGGCCACACAAAGCAGCAGCAAGCCACCGTGCAGCTGCAGCAGGCAGTTGCTGCTTGCTGCTGCTGCTGCTGCTGTTGCTGCTGCTGCTGCTGCTGCTGCTACGATGTCAAACGTAGGATACAGGGCACTCCATGAGGCAGAAGCCAAGCAGCTAGCTAGCTAGCTAGCTAGGTGGCTGTGTTTCCAGCTAGCTAGCCATCCCTAGCTGGCAATATTAACCAGCTAGCTAGCTAGCTACCCCGGTAGCTACCTAGCTAGCCAGCTAGCTATGTATCTAGCTAGCTAGGTAGATAGCTAGCCAGCTAGCTGGCCAGCTAGGTAGCTAGCTAGCTAGCTATGTAGGTAGGTATGTAGCTAGCTAGCTGGCTCTGTAGCTAGGTAGCTAGCTAGCTAGCTAGGCAGCTAGGTAGGTAGCTAGCTAGCTATCTAGCTAGCTAGGTAGCTAACTAGCTAGGTAGCTAGGTAGCTAGCGCTGTAGCTAGGCAAGTATATAGCTAGCCATGCAGCAAGGTAGCTAGCTAGCTATCTACCTAGCTAGCTTTGTAGCTCGATAGCTAGCTAGCTAGCTCTGTAGCTAGCTAGCTAGCTAGCTAGCTAGCTAGCTAGCTGTCTCTTTGCGTTGCTAGACTCTGCTGGGTTTTTTGCCTCAAAGAAGACAGGCGGGGCCTTGCCGTTAAGCGCATACAAATACAGACCGCAACCCACTGGCGCGTGGTCGCTAGCCATCAGTACACCTGAAAGGAGACAAAAAGAGAGGAGAGGAGAGACAGAGATAGATAGAAAGGAGACAGAGAGATAGCAGAGACAGAGATAGATAGAAAGGAGACACACAGATAGAGAGAAAGGAGACAGAGAGACAGCAGAGATAGAGATAGATAGAAAGGAGACACAGAGATATAGAGAGAAAGGAGACAGAGAGACAGACAGAAAGGAGACAGTGAGATATATATAAACAAGAGGAGACACAGAGACAGGAGAGACAGATATAGATTGAGAGAAGAGGAGACACAGAGACAAACAGAAAGGAGACAGTGAGACAGGCAGAAACGAGACACACAGATAGATAGAGAGGAGGAGACAGATAGAAAGGAGACAGAGAGAAAGGAGACACTGAGACAGACAGAAAGGAGACACTGAGATAGATAGAGAGGAGACAAAGAGAAAGGAGACAGGGAGAAAGGATACACAGAGAAAGGAGACACAGAGACAGAAAGGAGACACACAGATAGATAGACAAGAGGAGACACAGAGACAGAGAGAAAGGAGACACAGAGACAGGTAGAGAGGAGGAGACGCAAAGACAGAAGGAGACAGATAGAAAGGAGACAGATAGAAAGGAGACAGATAGAAAGGAGACAGAGAGAAAGGAGACACTGAGACAGACAGAAAGGAGACACTGAGATAGATAGAGAGGAGACACAGAGAAAGGAGACACAGAGACAGAAGCCCTAAACCCTAAACCCTAAACCCTAACCCCTAACCCCTAAACCCCTAAACCCCTAAACCCCGTAAACCTCATAAAACCCTAAACCCCGTAAAACCCTAAACCCTAAACCCTGTAAACCCCTAAACCCTAAACCCTAAACCCTGTAAAACCCTAAACCCCGTAAAACCCTAAACCCTGTAAAACACTAAACCCTGTAAAACCCTAAACCCTCTAAACCCTAAACCATAAACCCTGTAAAACCCTAAACCCCCTAAAACCCTAAACCTTTTAAACCCTAAACCCTGTAAAACCCTAAACCCTAAACCCTAAACCCTAAACCCTACTAAACCCTACTTGTTTCCTTGGGCTGTGCAGCGAAGTAGGCTGCGGGTATGGCCTTCAGATTCTCCGCCACCGCCGGCATCGACCAGA
>NW_013574266.1:0-220 GCF_000499745.2 Eimeria mitis | reverse complement strand
TTTTTTTTTTTTTTAGTTTTGTGTTTGTGCTTGTTTGTTTGTATTATATGTGTTTTGGTTTGTGGTTCTTTGTTTCGGGGGCTGGGAGTTTATATTTATTTTTATTTTCTTTTTTATATGTTAATATACTAATATACAAATGCATATATGTATAAATATATAAATATAAATATATAAATATAAATATATAAATATAAATATATAAATATAAATATATAAA
>NW_013574265.1:388-3170 GCF_000499745.2 Eimeria mitis | reverse complement strand
TATATATATATATATATATATATATATATTATATTCCTGTATAACACTAGCAGTGCAGCTTTCTCGGTGAAAGGATCAACTATTGAACGGCGTGCATTTGTATGGATGCAGTAACAAAAATATTTATTTTTTTTTTATTTTTTTATAATATATAAATAAATAAAAAAACAAAAACTTTTATTTATTTATTTTTTTTTATTATATTTTATTTCGTCGCTCTCAGCTGCTTTCCCCTGCAGCCAATGCGGCCGTCTGCAGCTGCCGCCTACACCAATAAACTAAAACTATATTTATTTCTGTTTTTCTTTTTCTTTTTTTTGTGTATATATTTATATATTTGTATTTACTTTATATTTATTTATTTTTGTCTATATATTTATTTTATATAAATGCTGCTGCTGCTGCTGCTGCTGCTGCTGCTGCACAGAGAAATGCCAAGCCGCTTTCTTTCTCTCTCATAAGCTAATTAAAAAAAAAATAGAATAAATAAAAATAAACTAATAAATAATTATTTATAACTATTTATTATTATTATTTATTTATATATAAACAATACTACTACTAATAATACTAATAATAATAAAAAAAGAAAAAGAAGAAATAACAACAACTGTAAGCTATACACCAAAGGGAGACAAAACAAAAGAGAAAAAAATAAAAATAAAACAGAGAGAAAAAAAAGAAAGAAAGAAAATAAAAAACAAAAAACAAAATATACAGAGAGAGAAATATAATACAAAGGCGAAACGAAATCTAAATAAAAAAAGAAAAAAAGAAAAAATAAAAAACTAAAGACAACAAAAAAGAAAAAGATAAAATATAAAAAGGGTAGACATTATAATAAAAGAAAAGAAACAAACATGCTAGCCAGCGTTTGTTTTTTGTTTTTGTTTTTGTTTTTTGTTTTTTTGTTTTTTTTGTTTTTCTTTTGTTTTTAATATAAAGCAAAAACAAAAGAAAATGCTGCCGTTGTTATATTCACTGCGCTTACACTTCTTTCTTATCGATGCATGCACCTACACAGAATATATATATAATATATATAATATATATAATATATATAATATATATAATATATATAATATATATAATATATATAATATATAAAATATATAATATATATTATGTATATAATATATATTATATGTTATTATATTATACTTTATTATATAATATTATATAATATTATATAATATTATATAATATAATATAGATATATATAATATATATATTATATATAAAATACATATTATATATAATATATATATATAATATATATTATACATATTATATATAATATTGTATATATATATATATATATATATATATATATTTATATATATATATATTTATATATATGTATAAATATATAAATTTATATATATACAACCATGGCTACATTAGTGATAAATTTGTCTCCTTTTATTGTAATAAAAGCAAAAAGAAAACGGAGACAAAAACTATGTATAGACCGAGTGTATGCTTCATATTTTTTCTTTTTTCTTTTTTCTTTTTTCTTTTTTTCTCTCTCTTCTCTGTCTCTATTTCTCGTTGTATTTTCTCCCACCACCCCCCCTCTCCCCTCTTTCTTTATTTATTTATTTATTTATTAATTAATTTATTTATTTATTTATTTATTTATTTTTTATATAAGAGGGTCCTCCTCCTCTCCCTCGGCTATAGAAGCCTTCGCCGCCTGCACTACCAACACCCGCCCGTGCTTCGTTCCTGGCTTGCATTGCCCGTTCTCGTCTTCATCACAAATCTATAAAAATAAAAATAAATAAATAAATAAATAAATATATAAATAAATAAATAAATAAATATGTTTAATTAGTTTATTTGTTTTTTTATTTTTCGTTAATGTATTGGTGAGACAGTTTTTAGATGCTACACATAAATATACAAATTAATTATTTATACTTATTAATATACGCAAAGATAGTTTTATATCAGATCATATGTATATATATATATATATATATAGATATATATATATATATATATATATATACATATATTATATAAACACATATCTAACTATGGGCATAAGATATATAAATGTGAATACTACTATGATACAAATACAAAACAAACAAGAAAACAGAAAACAAAAGAAAAAAGAATAAAAAAATAAAAAAAGAAAAAAATAAAAAAGAAATAAAAAAAGAAACATAAAATGAGGTTGAGTTGGTTGGGTTGGTTCTGTGCTCTTTTTGTGAAAACAAAAAACAAAAAAACCTTACAACAAAATACACTAAAAAAACCAAAAAAAAACAAGAAAAAAAAGAATAAAGTAAACATAATAAATAAAGAATAGAGAAACAAAATAAAACAAAATAAAATAAAAACAAAACAAAATAAACATACAATAAGGTTGAGTTGATTGGGTTGGTTCTGGGCTCTCTTGAGCTGTGCTTTTTGTAAAAACAAAAAACAAAAAAAACCTCACAATAAAATACATAAATAAAAAGCAAAAAAATAAAATAACAAAAGAATAAAGTAAACATAATAAATAAAGAATAGAGAAACAAAACAAAATAAAAAAATAAACATACAATGAGGTTGAGTTGATTGGGTTGGTTCTGGGCTCTCTTGAGCTGTGCTTTTTGTCCTCTTTTTAATTTCGATGATAAAAGCAACGGAGCTATCTTAGCCGTTATGTACTTCTCTATGTACCTGCATGCAGCAACAAATATATATAAATACAAACATAAACATAAAGTAAATAAAAATAAAAACAAAGAAAAACAACAAATAAAATAAAATAAAATACATGAGA
>NW_013574265.1:0-296 GCF_000499745.2 Eimeria mitis | reverse complement strand
AAAAAAAAAAAAAAAAAAAAATAAAAAAAATAAAAAAAAATAAAATAAAATAAAATAAAATAAAATAAAATAAAAAAGATGTTGTCGTACTTGGCCATCCTCCTGCCTCCGAATTTATGTGACCATGCTCTCTCAAGAATAAAACTTTTTGCGTTGTCTGCTATTTCTAGTGTTATATCTCTTTTTTTTAGTTCTTTTATTAAATGAGAAAACATTAAATCCAATACACCACGCATCGCGCTGTCTGTTAGAGGCTCGAATATCTATACACAAAACAGAAAAAAAAAAGAAAAAAA
>NW_013574264.1:3900-4161 GCF_000499745.2 Eimeria mitis | reverse complement strand
CTGCTGCTGCTGCTGCTGCTGCTGCTGCTGCTGTTGCTGCTGCTGCTGCTGCTGTTGCTGCTGCTGTTGCGGGTAGTGTTGCTGGGGTTGTTGCTGCTGGCGTCCTCGTTGACGGTACTGCTGCTGCTGGCGCTGCTGCTTCTGCTGTTGGAGCTTATGCTGTTGCAGCTGCTCCTGCCGCACCTCTTGCTGCTGCTGCTGCTGCTGTTGCTGCTGCTGCTGCTGCCGCTGCTGCTGCTGCTGCAGAAAACCCTGGCGATC
>NW_013574264.1:3545-3800 GCF_000499745.2 Eimeria mitis | reverse complement strand
CTGCTGCTGCTGCTGCTGCTGTTGCTGCTGCTGCTGCTGCTGCTGCTGTTGCTGTTGCTGCTGCTGTTGCGGGTAGTGTTGCTGGGGTTGTTGCTGCTGGCGTCCGAATTGACGGTACTGCTGCTGCTGGCGCTGCTGCTTCTGTTGTTGGAGCTCATGCTGTTGCAGCTGCTGCTGCTGCTGCTGTTGCTGCTGCTGCTGCTGCTGTTGCCGCTGCTGCTGCTGCTGCTGCTGCTGCAGAAAACCCTGGCGATA
>NW_013574264.1:3073-3363 GCF_000499745.2 Eimeria mitis | reverse complement strand
AGCAGCAGCAGCAGCAGCAGCAGCAGCAGCAGCCTTACTCTCTCAGTTGAGGGCAAAGACGCCTCAATGCGAAGAAATATTCTTCTCCTGTCTCCTCCGTACTCTGCTGCTGCTGCTGCTGCTGCTGCTGCTGTTGCTGCTGCAGTTGCTGCTGCTGTTGCTGCTGCGGCTGCTGTTGCTGCTGCTGCTGCTGCTGTTGCTGTTGCTGCTGCTGCTCCTGCACATCCCAGACGTCCGCCTCTTCCTCTCCGCCTGCTCCTTTAGGCAGTGCGTTCTGCTGCTGTTGCTGC
>NW_013574264.1:2619-2973 GCF_000499745.2 Eimeria mitis | reverse complement strand
TTGCTGTTGCTGCTGCTGCTCCTGCACATCCCAGACGTCCGCCTCTTCCTCTCCGCCTGCTCCTTTAGGCGGTGCGTTCTGCTGCTGTTGCTGCTGCTGCTGCTGCTGCTGCTGCTGCAGCGGAGCACGGTATATAAACCCCCTGTCCTTTAGGGCTTTCCACAGAGCAGCAGCAACTGCAGCGTGAGGCGGCAGGTCCTGTTGCTGTTGCTGCTGCTGCTGCTGCTGCTGAAGCCCGTGCTGCAGCACGTCAACTTCCCGTTGCTGCTGCTGCAGCTGCTGCTGTTGCTGTTGCTGTTTCTGTGTCTGCTGCAGTTGCAGTTGCAGCAATATGTCTGGATTTGGGGTGTATGA
>NW_013574264.1:2382-2519 GCF_000499745.2 Eimeria mitis | reverse complement strand
CCCTGTCCTTTAGGGCTTTCCACAGAGCAGCAGCAACTGCAGCATGAGGCGGCAGGTCCTGTTGCTGTTGTTGCTGCTGCTGCTGCTGCTGCTGCTGCTGAAGCCCGTGCTGCAGCACGTCAACTTCCCGCTGCTGC
>NW_013574264.1:2065-2282 GCF_000499745.2 Eimeria mitis | reverse complement strand
CCCTGTCCTTTAGGGCTTTCCACAGAGCAGCAGCAACTGCAGCATGAGGCGGCAGGTCCTGTTGCTGTTGCTGTTGCTGCTGCTGCTGCTGCTGAAGCCCGTGCTGCAGCACGTCAACTTCCCGCTGCTGTTGCTGCAGCTGCTGCTGTTGCTGCTGCTGTTTCTGTGTCTGCTGCAGTTGCAGTTGCAGCAATACGTCTGGATTTGGGGTGTATGT
>NW_013574264.1:1266-1450 GCF_000499745.2 Eimeria mitis | reverse complement strand
TTCACCCCGTGCTGATCGCTGCCGCAGAGCAGCACATAGTCTCCTGCTGCTGCTGCTGCTGCTGCTGCTGTTGCTGCTGTTGCTGTTGCTGCTGCTGCTTCTAGCTGTGGCCTTGGCTGCCCTGCTGTCGCTCCGGTTGCTCTCCCTGCTTCGTCAGCACGGCCTGCTGCTTCTCCTGCTGCTG
>NW_013574264.1:899-1166 GCF_000499745.2 Eimeria mitis | reverse complement strand
TGCAGGCAGCCGTTGCTGTAGAAGAGCGGGGCAGTTACATACACCCCACCTGCAGCAGCAGCAGCAGCAGGAGCAGCAGGGGCAGCAGCAGCAGCAGCAGCAGCAGCAGCAGGAGTAGCAGCAGGAGTAGCAGCAGTTGATTCGTCCGCTGCTCCTCGTGGCGCTGCCGCTGTTTTACAGGCGCTCCTGTCACCAGCAGCAGCAGCAGCAGCAGCAGCTGCTGCTGCTGCTGCTGCTGCAGACGGTGTCTTGCTGCTGCTGTTAAGC
>NW_013574264.1:0-126 GCF_000499745.2 Eimeria mitis | reverse complement strand
CGGAAGGATCTGCTGCTGCTAGATCGCTCGTGGATTGAATTACGAAGACTCAAGGTAAAGAAAAAAAAAAAGCAGGCGCGGTTGCTATTACTGCTGCCACATGAGGAGTAACTCTATCTAAAGAGT
>NW_013574263.1:3274-3442 GCF_000499745.2 Eimeria mitis | reverse complement strand
TTGCAGTATCCTAAACATCCTCAACGAGATGCAGATGAGTGTTTGGATTCTGATGATATATTTGCGTGTTGTTTGTAATATATATTTGTTGTTTGTTTTATAAATATATAATTTTCCACATATACATATATATAAATGTTGTATAGTGTATTTTATAAGCATGAAAAG
>NW_013574263.1:3088-3174 GCF_000499745.2 Eimeria mitis | reverse complement strand
AAAAAGACCACCAAATAAAATTCATAGAAATATCAGACCAGACCATTCCTCCTGGACCATTCCAGTGTTCATTGTCCACTGAATGT
>NW_013574263.1:2723-2988 GCF_000499745.2 Eimeria mitis | reverse complement strand
TAAACATCCTCAACGAGATGCAGATGAGTGTTTGGATTCTGATGATATATTTGCGTGTTTTTTGTAATATATATTTGTTGTTTGCTTAATGAATATATAATTTTCCACATATACATATATATAAATGTTTTATAGTGTATTTTATAAGCATGAAAAGAACATGAATAATATAAATTTATTTATTCTTCTTTTTTCCACTTGATGAATGTATCCATCTTGCCGTTAACATGCCAACGAGCGAGAGTAAAATATATCCAAAAAGCCC
>NW_013574263.1:810-2623 GCF_000499745.2 Eimeria mitis | reverse complement strand
TAAAATTCATAGAAATATCAGACCAGACCATTCCTCCTGGACCATTCCAGTGTTCGTTGTCCACTGAATGTCTCCATTCATTCACCGAAGGATCATACGAAAATTTTGGTGTTCCATTCATCGTTGCTTTTGCAAAATCCCAATTCATATCCATCACACGACCAAAACGTAGAACACGACGACGAGATGTTTGTATTAGGTTTCTTAAACCCCAGTATATGGGGCCACCCCCTATTGGCCTCATCATCAGTAGAAACAGCTGCAGCACACAGCAGTACATACACACACACACGCAGAAACACATACAAAAAAAAAAAAAGAATTAATTGATGTTATAATGGCAGTTCAATACAATAAAATAACATTATTTCAGGCAATATATCTGCTAACAAAAAGAACAGAAACGCCAGAAAACAAAAATAAACAACTGAGTCAGCGACGCTAGACAGAGAGAGAGAGAGGTACAGCAGGTGCAGCAGCACCACGAAAAAAAACATAAAAGAAAAAAAAAGCATCCAGCAACGTTCTTCCTGCGCATACAAACCCCTTATCCCAATGCGAGAAAAATAAATAGCCGTCAAGAAGAAAGTATCAGCTGAACGACAGAGGCGACGCCAACACCAGAATATATAACTGCACCCAACAAAGAAGTAAAAANAGTATCAGCTGAACGACAGAGGCGACGCCAACACCAGAATATATAACTGCACCCAACAAAGAAGTAAAAAGGAGCTGCGGCGCGTCAATTCAATGCTTTAAGAAACAGAAAAAGTAATAAATGAGACGGCGAGAGACGCATGCAAACACAGGGAGGAGATGTGTTTCTCACGAAGAAAACGAGTGATGCAAGATCAACGAATTCCGCTGCTGCGCTGCTCCGCTGCTGCTCCTCTTGAGTTCGTCTTTTTCTGAATGAAGAACTTCAATTTAATTTAATTTTAATTGCATGCATAAAAGTATTTCTTGTTTGCTTTCTTTCGTGGCTTCTCCCCTTCTGCTCCTCTCGGCCCCCGTCCAGCTGCTGCTTGCATGCACGCCCCCGCGTTACCAGCGTGATGATGTATGTAGCTGACACGAGTTGTTTGCGATAGATATGTTTGTTTTCTTTTAATCTTTTTATTTCTTTTATTTATATATTTGCCTTCCATTCAGAGCCAAGGAGAGGAGACAAGGCTCCTCTTCTCCCCTCCCCAGGACATTCATTCCTGCATCTTTCTTTCTGGGGCTTGAATATACTATTTTCGTTCTACAGACTAAACTGAAACGCGTGACTCAAAGTTACGCGAAAATTCATAAAAATATCAAAGAAACCGCCGCTGTATTCTCTGCAACCCGCCTAAGGCAATGTCGGTAAGCTCTCGTACCCGCCAGTGTTTGCGTGTGAAACCCGTTTCATAAAGTTCAAGAATTTGTGTTGAAATCAACAAAAAAATGTAATTTAATTAAATTAATCATAAATAAAAACTTTTTTTTTGTTGTTTTCTGTGCAGCTCGCGCCTCTAAACCCTAAACCCTTTCTTACTTCTCTTACAGGGAAGCAAGTCATGGTGAAACTGAAATGGGGGATGGAGTACAAAGGTGAGCCGAAATATTTTATATTTTGTTTTTTATTTCATTATTTTGTTTATTTTTTTATGTTTATTTATTGATTTTGTTTAATTTTTTATGTTTATTTATTGATTTTATTTGTTTTAGCTCCGCGTTCTTGTACACCGAAGAAAGCTTATTCACGATGCACAGCCTCTTGTTTCCTCTTTTTTCTGTGGTGTTGCATACAAAATTAATATTTTATTTGTTTATGTTTATCAAAATT
>NW_013574263.1:0-484 GCF_000499745.2 Eimeria mitis | reverse complement strand
TTATTTAACCTCTAAAATAAAAGGCGTATTCAGTTACTTGTTTGTACGGATATGCATCAAGAGGGAAACAAAACAACAAACGCATGAAACAGAAACCACTGCAGCTGCTGCTGCAGCTGCAGCTGCAGCTGCTGCTGCTGTTTCAGCATTTAGCCGATTGGCTTTTTCTGGTTTTGAATTATTTTGTAAATATGTGTAAACTTCTTTAAAATCTTTCTAAAATTTTCATATTTATATAAAAAAACCGAAATATAACACCCAAGGGACGTCTGCCTCTCCCCCTAACCCTCACCCAGCATCCCCTCTCACGCTGTTCTTTTGTTGGTATCTTCACTCAATAAATCATTTTCATTCGTTTTTTTACCTCTTAATTGTTTAATTCTGAGTATTTTAACTAATTAAGCACAGAAAACAGGCTAAAAAGGCGGCGGAGGGGCCCCCTATGCGTATATATTTATCTTAGTGTAGTTCAGTTGCAGCCTAG
>NW_013574262.1:1665-3172 GCF_000499745.2 Eimeria mitis | reverse complement strand
TAGAGGCTTCGGTCAACGCTGAAGAATATCAGGTGAATACTGGTATGATATGTGGTTGTGTGGGAAAGGACATCGGTTGCTGTTTGGTTTGGGATGCCGGCTGCGGATTAGGTCAGTATCAATTAGAGATGACTGGGAAGAATTGTGTGGGCGTTGGTCGCATTTGGCGTTTGCTGCAGCGAGGGGCTGCTGTGTCGCAGGAAGTGCGTGTTGCGACTGTCGAAGCTAAGGCTGTATCTCAACAGATGCGCGTATCGTGCATCTGCAGAGGATAGTTCCACTGTTCGGTTACGATGCCGCTCGACAGTTTGTTGACTTGGTGACCACACGAATCTCGCATCGCGCCTGTGTTCAGGAACAGTAGAGGGTGCAAGGAGGAGCGTTGGCTTTCGGAAAGTATTGTTCGTGCTGAGTGTGGTGAAGCGTGAGTGGAAGAACGATGCCGGCGACAGTGGCTTGCAATGCCTCCTACTGTTAAATAGCCATTGTGTAGCCTGCGCGCAGAGGCCGCATGTGCTGGTGGCGAAGCCGACGAGAATCATGCGTGCGCTGGGAGGTTAGATGCGTCTGTGGGACCGAATGTTGGTTGCTTTAAGGATGCAGCTGCGGAGTAGGTCAACAGCGACTATCGCTGGTTAGGTAGATTCGAATTATATTAGGTCGCATTTGGTGTCTGCCGGAGCGGGTCGCTTGGCCACGTTAGAGAGTGCGTGTGGGGACGCGGAAGCTGAGGCTGCTTGTGAGCAACCTTGTGTAGAGTGCGACTGCAAATGGCGCTGGATCAGCCTGTTCCGTTGTGTTAGCGGTTGGCACTTTGTTGACTGCCCAGCCGAACGAATCCCACAGAACGCATGCGCTCAGGAATGGTAGAGGGTGCTAGGTTTAACGTCGACATTAGGAGGGCACTGCTCATGGTGCGTGCGGTGGTGATGCATGAGCGGAGGCGCGATGGCGACGATAATTATTTGAACGGCAGCACGCGTTTGGCGAGCCAACGTGTGTCTTCTGCCACAAATGGCATAGGGTTTGCGGCCAACGCCGAAGGCTACCAAGTGTGTCTTGCAAGGAGAAGCGGCTGTGGGGGACCCGCGATCAGTTATTACCCTTAGGGCTGCAAGCGGTAGAGTACGTCAGAAAGGATAGCCGCTGGCTGGGAAGATTGGAGACGCAGTAGGTTGCATTTGGAGTCTTGTGCAGCAAGTAACTGGCGCGTTGTAGAGAGTGCGTGTGGTGGCTGTCAAAGCTTAGGCTGCTGGTGCGCAACCCTGTGTAGACTGCGGCTGCAGATGGCGGCTGGCTCGACTATTGATTTATGACGGTGACTAGATATTTGTTGACAGCCGGGTCGCACGAATCCCTCAGCGTTGGTGCGCTGAGGAACGGCATAAGGTTCCACGAGGGGCGTCGACGTTCGAATAGCAGTGTCAGTGACGACTCTGGTGAAGCATGAATGGAAGAACGGTGCTGGCGAGAATGGTGTGAAACGCTGCATTCGTTTGCCGAGCCA
>NW_013574262.1:0-1645 GCF_000499745.2 Eimeria mitis | reverse complement strand
GAGGCGTCGGCCAACGGTGAAGAGCATCAATAGCAAGCTGGGACGATCGATGCTTGTGTGGGGGACCCAATATTGGTTGCTGCTGGGAATACCAGCTGCGGTCTATTTAAGAATTACTGCTGGGGTGAAGGATTGGAGTTACTGTGGGCACACTTGACGTGCGCTGCATCGGGCGGCTGGTGCGTTGCAGGAGGTGCGTGTGGGGAGTTGCGAATCGAGGCCTGCATGCGCGCAAGCTTGTCTAGGGTCCGCCTGAAGATGGAGATCTGCTCGTTGATTTGGCTGTGATGGCACTCGGCAACATGCTGAGTGCTTGTCCGTTCAGTCGCGCAGAGCGCATCTGCTTCGAAAGGTAGAGGGCGCCTGCAGGATTGGCTAATTCCGAAGAGCACTGTTAGTGGCAGATGTGGTGCACCACTAGCGGATGAACACGATGGCGACAATGGTTCAGAAGGCTGCGAACGTTTGGCGAGTCCTATTGTGCCTTCCGTAACAAACGCTGTAGAGGCTTCGGTCAACGCTGAAGAATATCAGGTGAATACTGGTATGATATGTGGTTGTGCGGGAACGGCCATCGGTTGCTGTTTGGTTTGGAATGTCGGCTGCGGATTAGGCCAGCATCAGTTAGAGATGACTAGGAAGAATGGTGTGGGCGTTGGTCGCATTTGGCGTTTGCTGCAGCGAGGGGCTGCTGTGTCGCAGGAAGTGCGTGTTTCGACTGTCGAAGCTAAGGCTGTATCTCAACAGATGCGCGTATCGTGCATCTGCAGAGGATAGTTAGTTCCACTGTTCGGTTACGATGCCGCTCGACAGTTTGTTGACTTGGTGACCACACGAATCTCGCATCGCGCCTGTGTTCAGGAACAGTAGAGGGTGCAAGGAGGAGCGTTGGCTTTCTGAAAGTATTGTTCGTGCTGGGTGTGGTGAAGCGTGAGTGGAAGAACGATGCCGGCGACAGTGGCTTGCAGTGCGTCCTACTGTTAAATAGCCATTGTGTAGCCTGCGCGCAGAGCCCGCATGTGCTGGTGGCGAAGCCGACGAGAATCATGCGTGCGCTGGGAGGTTAGATGCGTCTGTGGGACCNTGTTGGTTGCCGTTAGGGATGCAGCTGCGGAGTAGGTCAACAGCGACTATCGCTGATTGGGAAGATTCGACGTATATTAGGTCGCATTTGGTGTCTGCCGGAACAGGTCGCTTGGCCACGTTAGAGAGTGCGTGTGGGGGACGCGGAAGCTGAGGCTGCTTGTGAGCAACCTTGTGTAGAGTGCGACTGCAAATGGCGCTGGATCAGCCTGTTCCGTTGTGTTAGCGGTTGGCACTTTGTTGACTGCCCAGCCGAACGAATCCCACAGAACGCATGCGCTCAGGAATGGTAGAGGTTGCTAGGTTTAACGTCGACATTAGGAGGGCACTGCTCATGGTGTGTGCGGTGGTGATGCATGAGTGGAGGCGCGATGGCGACGATAATTATTTGAACGGCAGCCCGCGTTTGGCGAGCCAACGTGTGTCTTCTGCCACAAATGGCATAGTGTTTGCGGCCAACGCCGAAGGCTACCAAGTGTGTGTTGCAAGGAGAAGCGGCTGTGGGGGACCCCCGATCAGTTATTACCCTTAGGGCTGCAAGCGGTAGAGTACAGCAGAAACG
>NW_013574261.1:0-723 GCF_000499745.2 Eimeria mitis | reverse complement strand
TATATATATATATATATATATATATATATATATATATATATATATATATATATATACATATATATACATAACATACCCCTGCACCCAAATATCCTAAAAACCTAATATCAGATCCAAACCAAATCTCTCTCCCGTTTCTTCTTCCGCATCTGCTGCTGCTGCTGCTGCTGCTGCTGCTGCTGTTGCTGCTGCTTCTCTCTCAGGCTACCTCGGCGTGGGTTACGACTTGGTGCGGGGGAACCCTCTGGGGGACCCTAGCCTGATGGGTGACCCAGGTTTACGTTTTCCGGTTATTCGTTTTAGTTTTAAGCAAGACGAAGAAGGCGTAGCTAGCGACCTGAAGGGGCTGCAGCCCCGGGGTACATACAGCCGGCCTTTTGTCGCATGCAAGCAATCAGAGAATATGAGTGAGGTGTCTACGCTTGCTGATTATGTTAAGGAACTAGAAGCAGATGCTTCTCTTGCTGGAGGTGACCTTGTGGGGTTAAACTCCTTCTCTGCGTCCGCGGGATATAAAGAAATCGCAAAAAAAACCGTAAAAAAAAATACAAAAACTTTTTTACTTAAAACCTATTGCCTCAGATATGAAGCTGGGCTCACACAGAATGATAGCTTTAACTGGTAAACAAATTTCTGCTGCTGCTGCTGCTGCTGCTGCTGCTGTTGCTGCTGTTGCTGCTGATGCGGGTGGTGGTGCTGGTGGTGGTGGTGGTGGGGGTGGGG
>NW_013574260.1:16423-16942 GCF_000499745.2 Eimeria mitis | reverse complement strand
TCCTTGGCGTGATGGCGAACCATGGCTACCATTGCAGTCCTCAGAGATGCCTACTGTCGCTCTCATGAGTTCTCGCCCTATGGTGAGTTTCTGTGCGATTCATTGTATAAATTGTCGCTTCTCACGTGAGGCGGAGGAGTTTCGTTCGGCTTGTCGGTTCATGTCGGTGCAGTCAGTTGCTGACGGCTGCTCGCTGTTGTTGTGAAGCGCAGGCGGTGTAGAGAGGAACACGGCTGAGACGTTCATTAGAGCATGCCTTGTCGTATACAGCTGGACGGCTGGTACTGCGAACAATTCCTTGTCCGTGCCTTTGAGACGTGCAGTGACGCGTCGTGGGGCGGGGACTGGCATATCGTGTAAGGGATGGAAGTAAAGCGCAGGACCGTTCGAACCACGACAATGCGAAAACATTTGTTTCGACGACTGCCTACGTCGCCCCGGCGTCTTTGTGTATATAGGTTCGTTATGTCAGTATGACGCAGGGCGAGTGAAATAGGTGGCCGGTTACAATGCTCTCAG
>NW_013574260.1:16229-16408 GCF_000499745.2 Eimeria mitis | reverse complement strand
AAGCAATCCAATCGGTTGTTCTTGCCGCGGCAATGGTTAACTGAAGTAGCATTGCTTGCAGATGCGTGAGGCCTTCTTTGCACGGGGTGCTATCCTGCCTGTCACCACCAGGTGTATTGCATCTCCCTATTCTCGTCTGGCGTCATCGGCTGGGGCTAGGGACGTGGATCCACTTGCGG
>NW_013574260.1:14132-15790 GCF_000499745.2 Eimeria mitis | reverse complement strand
CTGCAGATTTGCTCCTTTGCTGTACGCTCCTCAAGTCATTTTGCAGCGTGCTGCGGTGAGCGTCGGACGCTGATAGGCCTATGACGGAAGGGAATTGAACACCGGGGGTCTAGATATTGTCAATAATAATCGCTACTACAGGCCCGCATATCTTGCGTTTCCGTGTTGGTGCATTTTTCCCTTATGACAATGCGTCAGTCGATTTTATGAGCCCTCATAGGCATCTCTGCGGGCAACAACATCAGACCTGCGTTCATAATGGGCTGCTGTGCAAGCTGTATTGGAAGACGGATGGTATAGTAATTCAGTGTCGTCCTCTTCGCGACACGTCGCAGACGGCAGTGCCTAGACTGTGCAGTGTTGCAGCAGCATGGGGCACAATAGGAGGAGTGTCTCGTTAGTCGTAAACTGCCAAAGGTCACAAGGCGTGCGTAAGTAAGTGATTGTACTTTGCGTTTGCAGTATTCATCAGCGTCCTTGTGAGCTGCGCAGATTTGGGCGCATTAACGGGGACTGCGTGCGGCCTAGTCGGTTGAGGGTAGGGGGAAGCCTGGAGTGACACAGTGTCCTTGGCGTGATGGCGAACCATGGCTACCATTGCAGTCCTCAGAGATGCCTACTGTCGCTCTCATGAGTTCTCGCCCTATGGTGAGTTTCTGTGCGATTCATTGTATAAATTGTCGCTTCTCACGTGAGGCGGAGGAGTTTTGTTCGGCTTGTTGGGTCATGTCGCTGCAGTCAGTTGCTGGCGGCTGCTCGCTGTTGGCGTGAAGCGCAGGCGGTGTAGAGAGGAACACAGCTGAGACGTTCATCAGAGCATGCCTTGTCTAATTCAGTGGGTGGGCTACTACTGTGAACCATTTCTCGTCCGTGCCCTTGACACGTGCAGCGACGCGTCGTGGGGCGGGGATTGGCATATCGTGGAAGGGATGGAAGTAAAGCGCAGGACCGTTCGAACCACGACAATGCGAAAACATTTGTTTCGACGACTGTCTACGTCGCCCCGGCGTCTTTGTGTATATAGGTTCGTTATGTCAGTATGACGCGGGGCGAGTGAAATAGGTGGCCGGTTACAATGCTCTCAGCTTCGGGCGACGTGGCTGCTGCCGTCTTTAGCGAAGCGCAGATTTTCTAGCAACGCTCGGCACTGCTCTGATGGGCAGCGTCGGCTCTGTGCTGCGGCGTGTCTCCAGTTGCAGGGCGCTGATCCTGTGGATCTTAAGCAATCCCATCGTTTGCTCTTGCGCCGGCAAGCGCTAACTGAAGTAGCATTGCTTGCAGATGCGTGAGACCTTCTTTGCACGCCGTGCTATCCTGCCTGTCACCACCAGGTGTATTGCGTCTCCTTGTTCTTGTCCGGCGTCATCGGCTGGGGCTAGGGACGTGGATCCATTTGCGTTAGGTGCTGTTTAGACGCAGCAGCTGCATGTGACGGGAGGTTACGTATCGCCTTGAGTCGCAGCGACGCGCAATTTGTATGAGGGCTGTTTGCTTGCTTACCGCCTCAGGACGAGCTCTTTTGGCATGCATGCGTCGTGCACGCAAAGGTTCCGCTCAGGCTGATACTTCCTGTTTCCAGCTATGAAGGGTCGATTGCTAAATCAGCATTTCAGATGTGACAGATCTGGCTTCGGAACAATGATGGCGGTGCAGACAGC
>NW_013574260.1:13661-13973 GCF_000499745.2 Eimeria mitis | reverse complement strand
TGTACGCTCGTCAAGTCATTTTGCAGCGTGTCGCGGCGAGCGTCGGACGCGGATTGGCCTATGACGGAAGGGAATAGAACACCGGGGGTCTAGATAGTGTCAATAATAATCGCTACCACAGGCCCGCATCTCTTGCTTTTCCGTGCTGGTGCATGGTTCCCTTATGACAATGCGTCAGTCGATTGTATGAGCCCTCATAGGCATCTCTGTGGGCAGCAACATCACACCTGCGTTCATAATGGGCTGCTGTGCAAGCTGTATTGGAAGACGGATGGTATAGTAATTCAGTGCCGTCCTCTCCGCGACACGTCT
>NW_013574260.1:0-13553 GCF_000499745.2 Eimeria mitis | reverse complement strand
ACCATTGCAGTCCTCAGAGATGCCTACTGTCGCTCTCATGAGTTCTCGCCCTATGGTGAGTTTCTGTGCGGTTCATTGTATAAATTGTCGCTTCTCACGTGAGGCGGAGGAGTTTCGTTCGGCTTGTCGGTTCATGTCGTTGCAATCAGTTACTGATGGCTGCTCGCTGTTGGCGTGAAGCGCAGACGGTGTAGAGAGAATTACGATTCATCTTATTCAGTGGGAGGGCTACTGTGAACATTCTTTAGTCCGCCCTGTTGTGCAGTGGCGAGACGTGGGGCGGGGACGTTTTTTTCCCTGTAGATAGACTATTCGTAGCTCTATGAGGGTGGGCAATTGAATATTTAGGCCTCGTGCACTGCTCTCAACTCACCGTGGCGGGTGTGCTGCCGTCTCAAGTGAACGTCGTATACCCTAGGAACGTTCGATACAGCTCTGACAGATTACCGCGGTTTTGTTCTGCTATGTGTTTGCAGTGGCAGGGAGCCGAACCAGTGGAGTTTTAGCAAGCTGACGCTCGCGCGTGCGCTGGGAAAGCGAAGTGAGATAGGATTGCCTGCAGATGTGTCAGAACTTGTTTGCACGACGTCCTGTTCATGGGTACACCCCTCGGGAATATGGTATCTCCTCATTTATGTTTGGCGTCGTCGGTTGTAGTAGGAAGGTAGATGTGTTTGCTGTGGGTTATCCTCGGACATGCCACTTGTATTTGGGGTGTTATAGTGTCACGCCTTTGCGCGTACTAATTTGGCATATGCGTATGTAAGCAAGGGTTTCTCTTGGGTTGGTGCTTGATTTGCCAGTCTTGTAAGCTTCCGTTTGTAGGTCAGTTTGGTGGAACTGGCTTTGTTTTGTTCGGTAGGTTGTTGCCCATACAGCGAGTAAGGAGGCGTTGTCTGCCATTGCTCTTAGTTCGGATTGATCTCCGAGTCAGAATTGTTCCATGGCGATAGGTAATCCATGGGAACAATTCCACACGCGGTGGAAGGCATGCAACGCCTTGAAGTTGCACTTAGAGAGCTCCAGGCTTGTTTGCTGTGTTGTGGTTTGGGCCGTCTTGACCTGCGGCCTCGGGCATCGGATTGTGATTGGCCTACTGCGGAGGGAAATAGACCGACGGAAGGCAAGTTGTCAGTGTGAACCGTCACCATGCTTGCTGCTTATTGTCTACGTTGGTGAATCCTTTCACTATGGCAAAGCATCAGTGGACTGTGTAAACTTAAGGTTTTCGCATGGGGGTGTGAAAACTGTTCTGGAGGGGAACATTTTTGTCTACGCACGCCTTCTTGTCCCAGATGCGTCGCCGGTGCCAACCGCAGAGTGCGCTCACCCAATAGCAAGGCAGCATATACCATAGGCATGTGACAGTGACTCCATGGCGTGCTATGCTGCGAAAGTGCCGTTCGGAAAAGCAGTGACTCCTTTGACGCCACGGGCTGAACGTCACAACGCATCCATCAGTACATGTTTGCAGTATGTGTTCATGTTACTTACACGGAGACTACATTAGGATTTGTCGGTCGAGGGTAGAGGCGAAATATTGGGTGACAGAGTGTACCTGGCACAATTGTGAGCCACACCCATCAGGCTAGTGTGCAGAGCCGCCTATTCTCTAATCATTTCTCGCCCTATTGTGGGTTACTGTGCCGGTTATTGTATAAATTGTCATTTGCATCCCCAGACCTGAGGAAATACTTTTGGCTTGTAGGTTCTTTTCGGTGCAGGCAGTTCCTGACTGCTCCTCGCTGCTGCTATGCAGGCTGGCAGGATCTTGGGCTCCGATTGGGAAGTGCTGCTGTGAGGCGTAGACAGTGTAAACACGAACATGGTGTAACGGGACGCACGACTCAGATGTTCACTGGAGCGTGTCTTATCTTACTTAGCGGAAGGGCTAGTACTGTGAACACCCTCTTGCCCTTGCCGTTGACACGTGCGGTCGCGAGTCGTGGGGCGTTGACTGGCATGACATCTAAGCGAAAGAAGTAAAGTGTAGCACAGTCAATACCGCGACAGCGCGAATTTCGTTAATTCCAAAACTCTCGACGTCGCTGGCGACTTTCCGTATTTCGGTTAATTAAGTCAGTATGACGCGGGGCCAGTGAAAAAGGTTGCCAGTTACAATGCTCTCAGCTTCGCACGACGTGGCTGCTGCCCTCTTGAGCGAAGCGCAGATTTTCTAGCAACGCTCGACAATGCTCTGATGGGCGGCATGGGCTTTGTGCTGCGGCGTGTTTGCAGTTGCAAGGAGCCGAACCTGTGGATCTTAAGCAATCCAATCGGTTGCTCTTGAGCCGGAAAGGGCTGACTGAAGGAGCATTGCTTGCAGATGCGTGAGACCTTCTTTGCACGCCGCGCTATCCTGCCTGACACAACCAGGTGTATTGCATCTCCTTATTCGTGTCCGGCGTCATCGGCTGGGGCTAGGGGCGTAGATCCATTTGCGTTAGGTGCTGTTCAGACGCAGCAGTTGCATGTGACGGGCGGTTACGTATCGCCTTAAGTCGAGTTGACGCGCAATTTGTATGAGGGCTGTTTGCTTGCGTACCGCCTCAGGACGAGCTCTTTTGGCATGTATGCATTATGCACGCTGGGGTTCCGCTCAGGCTGATACTTCCCGTTTCGAGTTTTGAAGGGTCGATTGCTAAATCAGCATTTCAGATCTGACAGATCTGGCTTCGGAACAATGATGGCGGTGCAGAAAGTGAGAGAGCGCTCCTCGCTGGTGTTATGCAGGTGCATGGGGCGTTTAGTTCCTTTTCAGAATTGTTTACGGTGAACTGTATGACTGTCGAACAATCCCATCAACGGGACGGCAGGCATCAACTCTCACTTATCCTGCAGATTTGCTCGTTTGCTGTACGCTCCTCAAGTCATTTTGCAGCATGTTGCGGCGAGCGTCGGACGCGGATTGGCCTATGACGGAAGGGAATAGAACAACGGGGGTCTTGCTACTGTCATTCAAAATCATCTCCACAGGCCCGCATCTCTTGCTTTTCCGTGCTGGTGAATTATTCCCTTATGACAATGCGTCAGTCGATTATATGAGCCCTCATAGGCTTTTCCGCCGGCGGCGACATCACACCTGCGTTCATAATGCGCTGCTGTGCAAGCTGTATTGGAAGAGGGAAGCTACAGTAATTCAGTGCCGTCATCGTCTCGATGAGTGTCAGATGGCAGTTCTAGGCTTTGCTGACGAAATAGGTCGTCGGTTGGTAGGGGAGGCATGTGACACCAGCATTGTGGTGTGCTGTGTTGCAGCGGCAACGCAGCACACCACAAACGAGGGGCGTAATAAAAGACGCGTCTGTTGAGCCATGAAACGCCGAAGGTTAAAACGCGTCCGCATGTACGTAATTGTACTTTGTGTTGGCAGTATTCACCAGCGTCCCTGTGAGCTGCGCAGGTTTGGGCGCATTCATGGGGAATGCGTGCGGATTAGTCGGTTGAGGGTAGGGGAAAGCCTGGGGTGGAAGAGTGTCCTTGACGTGATGGCGCACCATGGCTATCGTCGCAGTCTTCAGATATGCCTGCTGCCGCGTTCGTTTGTTCTCGCCCTATGGTGATTTTCTGTACGATTCATTGTACAAATTTTCGTCTGTCGCGTCGGTCTTGTGGAGATATTTTGGGCTCGTTGGTTCATGTCGGTGCAGTCCTTTACTGACGGTTGCTTGTTGTTGTGAAGCGCAGGCAGTGTAGAGAGAAACAAAACCGAGATGTTCACTGGATCAGGTCACGTCAGGTTTTGCAGAGTTGCTGTTGGCTTGTAGGTTGACATCGGTGGAGTCAGTTACTGACGGTCGCTCGTTGTAGTTTTGAAGCGCAGACTGCGTAGGGAGGAGCAAGATTAGGAAATGCAGTGGAGCATGCTTTATTTAGTGGAAGGGCTAGTACTCGAGGGAAGCGTAGCACCGTCAAAATCACAGAAATGCCAAACTGTTTTTTTTCCACAGCTTTGTACGGCGTCAATAAGTTTACTATGTCAGTATGACGCTGGGTCAGTGACGTACGTGGCCTGTTTCAATGCTTTCGACTCAGCGTGATGGGTCTACAGCCATCTTAAGCGAACCTTATATTCCCTAGCAACGCCTGATACAGCTCTGTCGGGTAACGCCGGCCTAGCAGGGCGCCGAATCTGCGGGTGTTGGTCTATTAGATCTTGCTCGCGCTTCGGCAAAAGCCGGTTGGCGTCGGATTGCCTGAAGATGTCTCAGCACGTGTTTGCATGGCGTGCTCTCCTGGGTACGTGGGGTGTTCTGATGCGTACCGTCGCTTCTCGATACACTTTAGCATATACGCATATGTATGCAAGGCTTTCCCCCAGTTAGGTGCTTGATCTGTCAATCGGCAAAGCGCCGTTGATATTCCAGGTTTACGGAACTTGCTTTGTTGTGCTTGGGAAATGGGTGCCGGTGCAGCGAGTGCGGGGGCGTTGCTTGCCGTTCTTCTTAGTTATGGTAACCTAAACCGTAAATTGTGATCTCCGCGTCGGAATCGTTTGGTGGCAAAAGGCGACCAGTACGAACAATTTTGCGTTCAGTGCAAGGCGCGTTCAATTTATTCCTGCAGAATTCGTTTTACGGGGCAGTGTGGCGGATCCGGTGGTCTGGTTTGGGAATTGATGCCGGTGCAGCATGTGCGGGGGAGTTGCTTGCTGTTGCTCTGTGTTCTATTATCACTTCAAAAACTCTCGACTGTCTCTTTTTAGGTGGAAAAACACAGTCCATGCTAACAATGCCATGCGCATTGGGTGACATGCATTGCGTTCAATGTACTCGCAGACCTGGCGTGGTTTATTTACCCTGGTCTTGGCAGCTTCGGCCTTCTACTGCGGGAGTCGGATGAGATTAGGCCCATCGCAGACGGGAATAAAACAGCGGACGCTGAGTTGCTGTCTATGAGGGTTTTAACTATATCTCCAGTTGTTGGTTCTTCTTCTGTATGCTGCTATGTCATTCTGTGAATCAGTGGGTGCACTGTTTGGCCTCGTGGGCCTCAACATCGAACGGCGACGTCTGCTCTGTGCTCCTTAACGGTGGATCTGGAGGCTGCCACCGCATTGCGAACTTTTTTGTAGTTTGCATACACGGTTTCGCCCAAGGCAGGTCCTTACCTTCTGATTCGAATCGGTTTTCTGTTGGACGACAGTTTAATGCTGGTGGCTTTGCTCTTTTTGGCACGTCGATAACCGTGTAGCCAGTGAGAGGGTGTTGTTCGCTGCTGTGACATAGTTACGTTGGGTGATATCTCCGGGTCAAGGTTGTTGTTTGGTGACGCGTTCAGCTTTGGAACAACAGCGCCGAAATCAGACGTACGGCAACACAACACATTTTGCTTGATGTTACTTTGCGTGATGAGGCACCGGGGGACAGTGCATGGCTGCTACCAGTCAGTAGTTTCCGCCCACCGCCTTCCCAGGATGGTGAATTGTTGTCCTGTGCCCTGCAGAGCCGTCCCACCTTACGCTCGTGCTGATGGTTTGACACCGAAGGGCTTTTGTAGGCAGCAAGAGACAGGTGCTGTTGCTGCGCCGGCGGGCACGGATCTCCTTTCCGTCAGAATACTTTAACATTGAAAACGCAACAGGAACAAACGTCGTAACCAGAATGTCCTGGGTTTGCATGCGGATTGTCTGGACTAAGGGCTTGCGTCTCAACCAGTTCACGAGTTTCGTGGACCTCGAGATAAAGGTTCACCCGTTTTGCATGTTTTAAAAGGGACGACAGCGATGTTGCAATACTGCCAAAAACACCTGCAGCTCTGGCGGTGAAGCGTCGTGCAAACTTGGCCAGGGGATACGGCCGCACTGCTGTTATTGAGAGGCATCTGCTCGCGTTGTAACCCTTGATTCCAGGGGGTGGCGGTCGCCAGTGTCACATAGCGCATCAGGTTGCTAGGCTCCGCACATCACGATTCCAGCATAGTTGCTTTGTTACCAGTGGGAAGGAGCGGAAACACCGACTGCTGCACAAACAGGGAGCAAGTCGCGCCTCGCCGAAAGCGCGACCACGCAGCGAAATCCGATTTGCTTGCACATGCCGCTTCTCCACCAGATACACACTTAGCAACGCGCTTAAGCAGAACATTCTTGTAGGTGCAACTATTTGAGCTAGGGAAAAGCTGACGTCACCGGGCTTAAATGACGTGAGAGTGAATACTGCACTCATATACGCTCGTCGTTCTTTCGCCAACTACCTTCTGAAGAGCTTACAGTTGCCTTCGATTATTTGGGCACATGCATTGTTTTCATCGCATGGCGGTTCACTGTTGGATGGAAAATTTGTCGCTGTTGTTAGGCAGGTTGTTGTCACTAAAGAAAATCAGGGACAGTCGCTCGCCTTCGTTACATCGGCTGGAAAGGCAACTAGCTATGGTACATGTTTCGCCGCAAGTGGCCACTCGTGTAGCGAAATACCGCAACATACATTTTGAATGCATTATTTTCTCTCCTGCTTTAAACATCCAGTGGCTGGATTCGTCGGCTGGTGATTCTAGTGGGATGCTGATTTCTTTCACGTCGAATGGCGCGAAGGTGAGTCTGCAGTGTCACGAAAATATTTGAAATTCTGAATCGGGGGCGATATGTCGCATGCAAAGATGAAAACGCATGCGAACGTTGCGGTACGACTGCGAATCCTCTCGCTGCGGTTGGTTGCTGCGCGAATTGATGTGGGAGGCACTTCCAGGTTATCTCGTTTCACATATTTGTCTTTGTTGTTTGACAATCAATTGCCGTTCCAGAGCTCATAGCGGACGGTCGTAAGGGATTTCCGTTAAGGTTTAGCAACATTTACGCTGCTGTTGGCTGCTTTTTCGAATCAGCTGCTCCCTACAAGTGAAATATGCGTGAGGGGTTGCCTGCTCATGGCAAATGCCTGTTTGACATTGAGTGCTGTCGTGGGCTGCGCCTATGTGCGACGCGCTGCTGGTAAAAGCTACGTGCTCCTCGTACCTCCTTTCGTGCCACGGGTCAGGGGAAATATGCTTGTCGTCAGCTGCCAGAGCATTATACAGGTGAATGTACGTTGCTCGTGTGCGAGTTACTGTGTGCGGAAAAGAGGCGTATGAGACAAACAGTTAGTAAGTGGCACCGCGCGCGAGAGCATCAACTTCCGAGCTGAAATGGGGAAGAGAGCAGTATGCTACGCTTAGCGTGACGTTTGTTCGTTTTGCTTCAATGTGTGCACACGGAAGTCCCTGATAAGGCCCGCTTTCGTCCTCTCTCGAGTAATCCAATCAAGCTTTTCTAATGTTAGTTTTTATGTATCTCGTATCTCTCTTGACTTGCGCATAGCTGCATATGCCCAGCGGCCTTGTTTGGTGTCTGTTAGTTTGTTATTGGGAAGGCTCTTCGATAGCCAAATATTTTTGGCGCGTGAACGGTTCGTTGAGGAACGCGCAGGTGATATGGCGCCTATCGCTTTTGGGGTAGTTTGTCGTGCGATCGAGCTCGCGAAACAGTCTAGTGGAACGAACAGTATGAGAATTTCAGCGTCAGCGTCTTCTTTACTCTTTTTCGCGCGGTGCTGTTGCTTCAGATGGTGAGCTGTCGCCGTGTTGTGCACTAGCGTCCGACCCCATGCAGTGCCAAGACGTTTAGGCACGCTTACTATGCGACGACAAAATTTTAGCGTTCACGTGAATTGTTCCGAATCGATATTACGGGAGATACCGGAGATTTTCTTTTTCCTGTGGACGGAAGCTGTCGCGTCCGATGTTACTGCTGTTAAAAGCTCAAACTGAGCCTGCGTGGCAATGTATTTTTCGACGCCTCAGCATTATGAGTCGGGAGCTTCGATTGGTCTAACTGAACGGCGTGATCGGCTGTTAGCGGGAGTGTTGTGTAAGAATCTTATTCAGTATATTCCCGACCTACTCCTGCATATCTAGGTCCCGTTTGTCAAGCGGTTCCAACACCGCAGTTTTTCGGTTTGCATTCCTGAATTCGAATGTCGGATACTGGGATGTATCTGATAGATTTATCAGCATTATGGGGTGTTGTGGTGAAGAAAGTGGGTTTGTGGGGGGAACGCTCCGACGCGCGCTGTGGATAGCTGACGCCTGTCTGGTAAGCAGATGCAGTTTGTAGTCGTGGGCAAGTCTGCCGAAGCGTGTATTCGTATTGTGGAAAAGGCTTATCTCAGGACTGGCGTGCAGTGCATATGTTGTCATGGGATTNAGCGTGTATTCGTATTGTGGAAAAGGCTTATCTCAGGACTGGCGTGCAGTGCATATGTTGTCATGGGATTATGCCGATGTATAAGGCGGGCTCCGACATTTCTGATGTGATTGCATATTTACATCGCGTCTAAAAGGAATGCAGAATAACTGCACTCACTATTTGAAACTCCACTGTCTGTCTGGCTATGTGTGACGCAATAGGCTGAGGGGTTCTCTGCTCCTATCGTGCTTCGATGTGCTATACTCGGAGCAGCTTCGGCCGCCGCATGCGCGGTGCTGGAGGAATGTGCCGGTCGTCCAGGGATTCTCCAGAGGCATGAACCATCTATGCGTTCTTAACGTGGTGACACCATTGGCACTGTCCATTTTTTCTGCGGTTTCTACGATCTCGCACGGCATTTGCGTGGGCTGTCCAGATTGGATAGTGCCAGTGGGGACCCGATGACGCTGCAGGCGAATATCGCAGGGCCTGGCACTTCGTTCTCTCCTTGTCTATACTCAAGGTAACATTGGATACGCGAAGCTTCTACCAACCGGAAAACGCCTTTCTCTTTCTTGAGGGTAGCAGTGCCAGAGATCGTGAATGTACAGTAGTCGAACTCCTTGATTCGGGCTTTGCGCGTGCTCCCCATGTGGTCGCTGCTCCATTTCATGTGGACAGCCCGTGATAGCACACAATGCTTGCCAGGGTATCGGAGAGCCGGTGAGTAGGGCATCAGGTAGACGGCGCTCGTTATATAGGGCCTCACGTGACGTGGGCATGCAGGCTGTGAGTCGCGGGAGCATGATTACTGTACGTGAAGTGAGCAAACGCCGATGAGTATTGTTAAAGGCACCGACGTGCAGCGGAAGCAATGCCTTCCTATTAATACGCTACTGACGAAGCGGAATGCATTCAATAGCAGGCCTTGGAATATATGGCTAGTTCGTCTGGGCGATGTATCCTAGACCTTGTTTTGGTGCAACAGATCCCACTCTGTTAGCTGTTTCTGGCGGGCTGATGTGCAGCACAGTATATTTGGACGCCTACCTCGTCACGCTTGAATCTATATGGCTCGCTCATTTTTGCCTGGTGCACTCAAAATCCACCTGCTGCTTTGACCCCTTGTCCAGTTTTGTACTCCGCGTGTCGTGCTAGCGAAGCGATTCCTGCATGAGTACAGGGCTAGGGGACGTGCTACGTGCCTTCCATAAGAGTGCGTTTACTGTGAATGGTTTGGTTATTCTGTATCTTGGCTAGTGTATGGGCATACAAGCTGTCTGGGAAATAGCTGCACTCGGTATTTTGAATGAGACCTCAGAAAACTTCTGCAAGGCACTGGCATTTGAGCGTATGTGCGGCGGCGCTCACAAAATATGATGGTTTTTTCTTCGCTGTGCCGTCGATGAGCAAGCGTCAAGACAAAGTACCTGTGGGAGACACGATCCACCCGAAGCGGTCTGCATGACACGTTGTTACGCAAGGTTGATTGGAGACAAGGTGCCCGACCAGAGTGCCAATTGTGAATACGCCGGTTCGCTTGTAGGGCGGCGGAGTCATTGTGTTGTGTAATTCGAGATGTGCATTCCTGCAGTGNATACGCCGGTTCGCTTGTAGGGCGGCGGAGTCATTGTGTTGTGTAATTCGAGATGTGCATTCCTGCAGTGGAGACATTAGTCTGTCCGTCATGGTAAGAACTATTCATGGATGGTGCCAACATGTTTATCAGCATTATGGGGTGTTGTGGTGAAGGGAGTGGGTTTGTATGGGGGATGTATTTCCTTGTTGGAAGCTCACGAACTGTACTTTGTATGTAAACTTGCAGTTAGAAATCCTAGGCAGCGTCTTGAATCTAGGCTACACAGGCAAGTGGCATGAAAAATCTGCTTTACGTCCGGAAGGCAAAAAACGGGGATACTTTGCGAGCTGCATTAACGCTGGCTGTTCGGTGGCATATTGACGTACATCGCCACATGCAGTGCAATATTATCGACGTCGCTAGACTGGACCGAAATCAAAGCTCGCCGCCTGTCGAGCAGGCATGATCAAGAAGCCTGTGTGCTGTTGTGAAAGGGCGAAGGTGTGCGAGGTAGGGATTACTCGAACCGAACTTAGTGTTTGGTCCATGAAGCCATGCATTGTGTCGGATGCTACACCACTTTGCGTAGGTATGCGTGGATCCCCAGGCATTCGCTTAGGCGTAGAATAGCCAAAGGACGGGATGTAATGTCACTAGGTTCGATTTCTGTGCATGGCTAGAAAAAGCCGGGGCGTTGGCAATAGTGCCATGAGGGAAAATAGCAACGAAGAATGGCGTTTTCTGCAGTACACACATGCAGGGTCGTGGCGCATGCAGTTCCATGTTTTCGTTAAGGCATCTAAAATCAACCAGCCATGCAGAGTTTCCACCACACATGCAGATTCACTTCGTTTTCCTCTGAGCGCATCTAGAGGCAGCAGCTCATGCGGAACTTGCGTCCATTTTGTCATCGCCTATTGGCATGGCAACCAACATACGGAAAGGATGTGCTTAAAGTGCTACATGACATAGGGTGAATCCTGTAGACCCAGTATCCTTTGTTGAGCACTAGAACTGCCGGCAGCTTGTACGCTTATGGGTCCTGATGGTAATCTCTCCCCTAGGCAACTGGCATGCGGACTTATTGATGTAGTGCAATGCTATGGGTGTATGGGTGCTCGTGCTGCAGAGCACGGGAAGGAAAGCGACCTGAAGGCAGCCAAGTGCTGCAAGACGAGTTTTCTTTTCATTGAACTTGCAATTTATACTGTGTGTTGAGTGTGCTTTGAAGCCTGCTGGTGAAGACACGCACAGGATAGCGCGGCAATCAACTNTATACTGTGTGTTGAGTGTGCTTTGAAGCCTGCTGGTGAAGACACGCACAGGATAGCGCGGCAATCAACTCAGGCGATCGACAGCACTTCTCGCTCCCGATGCCCGACGGGCTGACGTTTCATGAGACAGGTGTGCTTGCGTGCGCGGTTCTTTACCATTTCCTGTTGTCCATGAGTACGAAGGGTACTGATAGACTCCTTTTGGACCGTGCGTATGCAACGTGCCACACGAACAACTTTTATTGTGTTTTCGTACGTTGCGTATTTGTTTTCTGGGTTTCTTGAGAACGCGTTTTCCGAGTTCCAGCGACCCTCTGTCATCACCTATTCTCCCGCTCGGCATGGAGAGGGCCTGGACTGTATATACCTGTCGACAACATCGACGTTTAGTATTTCCTTCTTCATTTTTCAATGTCTTAGTTGTTCGATACCTCTAGGGCTTGCATGGATACTGGGTGGCTGAATCGGAATGGCCGTTGGGACAGCTGGCTGAGGCTGGCCGCATGGGCATGTTGCAGGACTCCAGAAGGCGTTTAACCTGGGTTGGAAGGCNCAGCTGGCTGAGGCTGGCCGCATGGGCATGTTGCAGGACTCCAGAAGGCGTTTAACCTGGGTTGGAAGGCTGGAAGGCAACTGTACTGCAGGTGAGCTCACTTTGTTTACTTCTACGTGCAATCTGTGTTAGAAAGTGTCTTGTCTGCTGGCCATCTCGGCGCAGGTCAAATAAACGATCATTTCGTCATGTTGCACCAGGCAGCAGACAACCTGTGGACTGCTTAAGCAAGTGCGTTGCAGAGTTGTGAAGGATGCTTTCTAAAGTCGAACAGGCGTGTTCGCGACGTGCAGGGCGGTATGGCGTGGCAAGGGCACGTCTAAAAAAATGCCCAATTTTGGGCTGCTTGCCATGCTTCTCAAACAGCGTATTGACTGCAGGTTATGTCAAGCACCGCAGGTAAAGATCGAGTGCCCGACTTGATTTTTGTGTAAGCCTGTTAGTTATATAGTTCCTGGCGGGGCATTCACTGATATAAGATACCATAAGAGTCAAGCAGCAAGCAGATGATTTGGCATGCGATGGCGCCACCGGTGGCCAAACGGATGCGAAGGAGGTAGGATCGGTCGATAAGAAAGGTGATGATGTGGATAGGCGGATGGCACGGAAATATACAGAGGAGTCCGTTGATNATCGGTCGATAAGAAAGGTGATGATGTGGATAGGCGGATGGCACGGAAATATACAGAGGAGTCCGTTGATCGGCTTGCCCTGGTTAGCGCACCATCTCTATTTTCGTTAGGCGAGGCCCAACAGGCCATCTAACATTTTTTGTTTTCTCCATGGCGGAGCATGCCTGTAGCTTTGTGGACTATGCAGGATATCTGGGTGTTGTTTTGATACTTTGGTTGCAGACGCGTGCATGAAAAAAAATTTCGGTGTTCTGATTACAGCCTCTGTGTCTTCTGTTTCCTTGATCACTCTAGTCAATGTGATTAATGTCTCGCATACATTTTGCAATGCATGTTGCATATCACTGACGAAAACGACGCAAGGGGTTAGGGTAAAGCGTGTTAGCCGCGATATATAGATATGCTTCTGGATATGCAACGTAGCATGGTGGGCTCGCTGCTGGGTTTGCGTCCTGGTGGGGGTGTGGTTTAGGTAGCTGGGTAGGTATTAGTGAACGACAGAATTAGGAGGATGCGATATCGTTTGTGTGTATGGGTGTGGGCCGACCTGTCATTAATGGCAAACATCGGTCTACGCATATACAGTTTCGGTGAAGTGCAGATAGAGCCGGTTGACGCAAAGGTGGCTTTTGCGGCAAGTGATCAATATATACGTCAAATGAAGGGTTAGGGTCTATGATTCGATAGATAGTGCGCTGCTTGCCTTTGTTGGCTGTAGCTGTGAGACCAAGAGCGGACGCATGATATCACCCCTCAGGGATATAAAGCGGTGAGGAGCATGTACTGGTGTGGGCAGGGCAGCAGCTGCGCAGTGCCCTGACATACAGAAAACGCACTGCTTAGAGTGTTTCATTTACTGTCCGTGGCCTGCGACGCGGTAGCAGGGGCGCCAGGGGCCAACGGTTTGCAAGCGAGTGCACAGCACACTTTCGGCAGAAACATTGCACTTCACAGGACAATTTAGCTGGCTGGACATTGAAAGATGCGTACGCTGAGCATGGGATTCGATGCAACACAAAGGCGGCGCTCGACGTTTTCTTTGCGCAGTTGCTGCTTACTAGAAATTTTCGTTCGCGTTCTCTACGGAAGAGCGACGGTATTGTTGACTCGTCGCCAGGGCAAGCTTAGGCTGCCCGGAACTATGTTTCGATACTCTCTTGTAGCTGACTCATCTGGCAAGCACCTCTGCTTTCTGAGTGAACGTTAGCAGTCCTCCCATGTAGGAGGCAGCAAAGCGATATTGGTGAGCGCCACCCGCATGAAGGTAGTGAAGGGAAGAAATGCTTCGAGTAGCACTGTTGGTAGCAACTGCTGGTTTAAGCGTCGGTAGGTGTCATGCAGGCGATTGGACTACCCA